>NW_028233601.1:0-30946 GCF_054856555.1 Leptonotus elevatus | reverse complement strand
CTACAACATTTAGTTAAGGTGTGAGAGCCAAAATGAACTTTTTATTGCTTTAAACGCGTTTTCAGCCCCTAATTGTACACTTCAGGTGAAAATGTCAAAATTTTCAAAATGAGCAAAAGAACACTGAAATTAATACTTGAATCATCTTCATTTTGCTAAAATACACTAATGACAGCAAAAAGTTTGAGTCTACAACATTTAGTTAAGGTGTGAGAGCCAAAATGAACTTTTTATTGCTTTAAACGCGTTTTCAGCCCCTAATTGTACACTTCAGGTGAAAATGTCAAAATCTTCAAAATGAGCAAAAGCACAATGAAATTAATGCTTGAATCATCTTCATTTTGCTAAAATACACTAATGACAGCAAAAAGTTTGAGTCTACAACATTTAGTTAAGGTGTGAGAGCCAAAATGAACTTTTTATGGCTTTAAATGCATTTTCAGCCTGATTGTACACTTCAGGTGAAAATGTCAAAATCTTCAAAATGAGCAAAAGCACAATAAAATTAATGCTTGAATCATCTTCATTTTGCTAAAATATACTAATGACAGCAAAAAGTTTGAGTCTACAACATTTAGTAAAGGTGTGAGAGCCAAAATGAACTTTTTATGGCTTTAAATGCATTTTCAGCCCGATTGTACACTTCAGGTGAAAATGTCAAAATCTTCAAAATGAGCAAAAGCACAATAAAATTAATGCTTGAATCATCTTCATTTTGCTAAAATATACTAATGACAGCAAAAAGTTTGAGTCTACAACATTTAGTTAAGGTGTGAGAGCCAAAATGAACTTTTTATTGCTTTAAACGCGTTTTCAGCCCCTAATTGTACACTTCAGGTGAAAATGTCAAAATCTTCAAAATGAGCAAAAGCACAATGAAATTAATGCTTGAATCATCTTCATTTTGCTAAAATACACTAATGACAGCAAAAAGTTTGAGTCTACAACATTTAGTAAAGGTGTGAGAGCCAAAATGAACTTTTTATGGCTTTAAATGCATTTTCAGCCTGATTGTACACTTCAGGTGAAAATGTCAAAATCTTCAAAATGAGCAAAAGCACAATGAAATTAATGCTTGAATCATCTTCATTTTGCTAAAATACACTAATGACAGCAAAAAGTTTGAGTCTACAACATTTAGTTAAGGTGTGAGAGCCAAAATGAACTTTTTATGGCTTTAAATGCATTTTCAGCCTGATTGTACACTTCAGGTGAAAATGTCAAAATCTTCAAAATGAGCAAAAGCACAATGAAATTAATGCTTGAATCATCTTCATTTTGCTAACATACACTAATGACAGCAAAAAGTTTGAGTCTACAACATTTAGTTAAGGTGTGAGAGCCAAAATGAACTTTTTATTGCTTTAAACGCGTTTTCAGCCCCTAATTGTACACTTCAGGTGAAAATGTCAAAATCTTCAAAATGAGCAAATGCACAATGAAATTAATGCTTGAATCATCTTCATTTTGCTAAAATACACTAATGACAGCAAAAAGTTTGAGTCTACAACATTTAGTTAAGGTGTGAGAGCCAAAATGAACTTTTTATGGCTTTAAATGCATTTTCAGCCTGATTGTACACTTCAGGTGAAAATGTCAAAATCTTCAAAATGAGCAAAAGCACAATGAAATTAATGCTTGAATCATCTTCATTTTGCTAACATACACTAATGACAGCAAAAAGTTTGAGTCTACAACATTTAGTTAAGGTGTGAGAGCCAAAATGAACTTTTTATTGCTTTAAACGCGTTTTCAGCCCCTAATTGTACACTTCAGGTGAAAATGTCAAAATCTTCAAAATGAGCAAATGCACAATGAAATTAATGCTTGAATCATCTTCATTTTGCTAAAATACACTAATGACAGCAAAAAGTTTGAGTCTACAACATTTAGTTAAGGTGTGAGAGCCAAAATGAACTTTTTATGGCTTTAAATGCATTTTCAGCCTGATTGTACACTTCAGGTGAAAATGTCAAAATCTTCCAAATGAGCAAAAGCACAATGAAATTAATGCTTGAATCATCTTCATTTTGCTAAAATACACTAATGACAGCAAAAAAATTGAGTCTACAACATTTAGTTAAGGTGTGAGAGCCAAAATGAACTTTTTATGGCTTTAAATGCATTTTCAGCCTGATTGTACACTTCAGGTGAAAATGTCAAAATCTTCAAAATGAGCAAAAGCACAATGAAATTAATGCTTGAATCATCTTCATTTTGCTAACATACACTAATGACAGCAAAAAGTTTGAGTCTACAACATTTAGTTAAGGTGTGAGAGCCAAAATGAACTTTTTATGGCTTTAAATGCATTTTCAGCCCGATTGTACACTTCAGGTGAAAATGTCAAAATCTTCAAAATGAGCAAAAGCACAATGAAATTAATGCTTGAATCATCTTCATTTTGCTAAAATACACTAATGACAGCAAAAAGTTTGAGTCTACAACATTTAGTTAAGGTGTGAGAGCCAAAATGAACTTTTTATGGCTTTAAATGCATTTTCAGCCTGATTGTACACTTCAGGTGAAAATGTCAAAATCTTCAAAATGAGCAAAAGCACAATGAAATTAATGCTTGAATCATCTTCATTTTGCTAAAATACACTAATGACAGCAAAAAGTTTGAGTCTACAACATTTAGTTAAGGTGTGAGAGCCAAAATGAACTTTTTATGGCTTTAAATGCATTTTCAGCCCGATTGTACACTTCAGGTGAAAATGTCAAAATCTTCAAAATGAGCAAAAGCACAATGAAATTAATGCTTGAATCATCTTCATTTTGCTAAAATACACTAATGACAGCAAAAAGTTTGAGTCTACAACATTTAGTTAAGGTGTGAGAGCCAAAATGAACTTTTTATGGCTTTAAATGCATTTTCAGCCTGATTGTACACTTCAGGTGAAAATGTCAAAATCTTCAAAATGAGCAAAAGCACAATGAAATTAATGCTTGAATCATCTTCATTTTGCTAACATACACTAATGACAGCAAAAAGTTTGAGTCTACAACATTTAGTTAAGGTGTGAGAGCCAAAATGAACTTTTTATTGCTTTAAACGCGTTTTCAGCCCCTAATTGTACACTTCAGGTGAAAATGTCAAAATTTTCAAAATGAGCAAAAGAACACTGAAATTAATACTTGAATCATCTTCATTTTGCTAAAATACACTAATGACAGCAAAAAGTTTGAGTCTACAACATTTAGTTAAGGTGTGAGAGCCAAAATGAACTTTTTATTGCTTTAAACGCGTTTTCAGCCCCTAATTGTACACTTCAGGTGAAAATGTCAAAATCTTCAAAATGAGCAAAAGCACAATGAAATTAATGCTTGAATCATCTTCATTTTGCTAAAATACACTAATGACAGCAAAAAGTTTGAGTCTACAACATTTAGTTAAGGTGTGAGAGCCAAAATGAACTTTTTATGGCTTTAAATGCATTTTCAGCCTGATTGTACACTTCAGGTGAAAATGTCAAAATCTTCAAAATGAGCAAAAGCACAATGAAATTAATGCTTGAATCATCTTCATTTTGCTAACATACACTAATGACAGCAAAAAGTTTGAGTCTACAACATTTAGTTAAGGTGTGAGAGCCAAAATGAACTTTTTATGGCTTTAAATGCATTTTCAGCCCGATTGTACACTTCAGGTGAAAATGTCAAAATCTTCAAAATGAGCAAAAGCACAATGAAATTAATGCTTGAATCATCTTCATTTTGCTAAAATACACTAATGACAGCAAAAAGTTTGAGTCTACAACATTTAGTTAAGGTGTGAGAGCCAAAATGAACTTTTTATGGCTTTAAATGCATTTTCAGCCTGATTGTACACTTCAGGTGAAAATGTCAAAATCTTCAAAATGAGCAAAAGCACAATGAAATTAATGCTTGAATCATCTTCATTTTGCTAAAATACACTAATGACAGCAAAAAGTTTGAGTCTACAACATTTAGTTAAGGTGTGAGAGCCAAAATGAACTTTTTATGGCTTTAAATGCATTTTCAGCCCGATTGTACACTTCAGGTGAAAATGTCAAAATCTTCAAAATGAGCAAAAGCACAATGAAATTAATGCTTGAATCATCTTCATTTTGCTAAAATACACTAATGACAGCAAAAAGTTTGAGTCTACAACATTTAGTTAAGGTGTGAGAGCCAAAATGAACTTTTTATGGCTTTAAATGCATTTTCAGCCTGATTGTACACTTCAGGTGAAAATGTCAAAATCTTCAAAATGAGCAAAAGCACAATGAAATTAATGCTTGAATCATCTTCATTTTGCTAACATACACTAATGACAGCAAAAAGTTTGAGTCTACAACATTTAGTTAAGGTGTGAGAGCCAAAATGAACTTTTTATTGCTTTAAACGCGTTTTCAGCCCCTAATTGTACACTTCAGGTGAAAATGTCAAAATTTTCAAAATGAGCAAAAGAACACTGAAATTAATACTTGAATCATCTTCATTTTGCTAAAATACACTAATGACAGCAAAAAGTTTGAGTCTACAACATTTAGTTAAGGTGTGAGAGCCAAAATGAACTTTTTATTGCTTTAAACGCGTTTTCAGCCCCTAATTGTACACTTCAGGTGAAAATGTCAAAATCTTCAAAATGAGCAAAAGCACAATGAAATTAATGCTTGAATCATCTTCATTTTGCTAAAATACACTAATGACAGCAAAAAGTTTGAGTCTACAACATTTAGTTAAGGTGTGAGAGCCAAAATGAACTTTTTATGGCTTTAAATGCATTTTCAGCCTGATTGTACACTTCAGGTGAAAATGTCAAAATCTTCAAAATGAGCAAAAGCACAATAAAATTAATGCTTGAATCATCTTCATTTTGCTAAAATATACTAATGACAGCAAAAAGTTTGAGTCTACAACATTTAGTAAAGGTGTGAGAGCCAAAATTAACTTTTTATGGCTTTAAATGCATTTTCAGCCCGATTGTACACTTCAGGTGAAAATGTCAAAATCTTCAAAATGAGCAAAAGCACAATAAAATTAATGCTTGAATCATCTTCATTTTGCTAAAATATACTAATGACAGCAAAAAGTTTGAGTCTACAACATTTAGTTAAGGTGTGAGAGCCAAAATGAACTTTTTATTGCTTTAAACGCGTTTTCAGCCCCTAATTGTACACTTCAGGTGAAAATGTCAAAATCTTCAAAATGAGCAAAAGCACAATGAAATTAATGCTTGAATCATCTTCATTTTGCTAAAATACACTAATGACAGCAAAAAGTTTGAGTCTACAACATTTAGTAAAGGTGTGAGAGCCAAAATGAACTTTTTATGGCTTTAAATGCATTTTCAGCCTGATTGTACACTTCAGGTGAAAATGTCAAAATCTTCAAAATGAGCAAAAGCACAATGAAATTAATGCTTGAATCATCTTCATTTTGCTAAAATACACTAATGACAGCAAAAAGTTTGAGTCTACAACATTTAGTTAAGGTGTGAGAGCCAAAATGAACTTTTTATGGCTTTAAATGCATTTTCAGCCTGATTGTACACTTCAGGTGAAAATGTCAAAATCTTCAAAATGAGCAAAAGCACAATGAAATTAATGCTTGAATCATCTTCATTTTGCTAACATACACTAATGACAGCAAAAAGTTTGAGTCTACAACATTTAGTTAAGGTGTGAGAGCCAAAATGAACTTTTTATTGCTTTAAACGCGTTTTCAGCCCCTAATTGTACACTTCAGGTGAAAATGTCAAAATCTTCAAAATGAGCAAATGCACAATGAAATTAATGCTTGAATCATCTTCATTTTGCTAAAATACACTAATGACAGCAAAAAGTTTGAGTCTACAACATTTAGTTAAGGTGTGAGAGCCAAAATGAACTTTTTATGGCTTTAAATGCATTTTCAGCCTGATTGTACACTTCAGGTGAAAATGTCAAAATCTTCCAAATGAGCAAAAGCACAATGAAATTAATGCTTGAATCATCTTCATTTTGCTAAAATACACTAATGACAGCAAAAAAATTGAGTCTACAACATTTAGTTAAGGTGTGAGAGCCAAAATGAACTTTTTATGGCTTTAAATGCATTTTCAGCCTGATTGTACACTTCAGGTGAAAATGTCAAAATCTTCAAAAATGAGCAAAAGCACAATGAAATTAATGCTTGAATCATCTTCATTTTGCTAACATACACTAATGACAGCAAAAAGTTTGAGTCTACAACATTTAGTTAAGGTGTGAGAGCCAAAATGAACTTTTTATGGCTTTAAATGCATTTTCAGCCCGATTGTACACTTCAGGTGAAAATGTCAAAATCTTCAAAATGAGCAAAAGCACAATGAAATTAATGCTTGAATCATCTTCATTTTGCTAAAATACACTAATGACAGCAAAAAGTTTGAGTCTACAACATTTAGTTAAGGTGTGAGAGCCAAAATGAACTTTTTATGGCTTTAAATGCATTTTCAGCCTGATTGTACACTTCAGGTGAAAATGTCAAAATCTTCAAAATGAGCAAAAGCACAATGAAATTAATGCTTGAATCATCTTCATTTTGCTAAAATACACTAATGACAGCAAAAAGTTTGAGTCTACAACATTTAGTTAAGGTGTGAGAGCCAAAATGAACTTTTTATGGCTTTAAATGCATTTTCAGCCCGATTGTACACTTCAGGTGAAAATGTCAAAATCTTCAAAATGAGCAAAAGCACAATGAAATTAATGCTTGAATCATCTTCATTTTGCTAAAATACACTAATGACAGCAAAAAGTTTGAGTCTACAACATTTAGTTAAGGTGTGAGAGCCAAAATGAACTTTTTATGGCTTTAAATGCATTTTCAGCCTGATTGTACACTTCAGGTGAAAATGTCAAAATCTTCAAAATGAGCAAAAGCACAATGAAATTAATGCTTGAATCATCTTCATTTGCTAACATACACTAATGACAGCAAAAAGTTTGAGTCTACAACATTTAGTTAAGGTGTGAGAGCCAAAATGAACTTTTTATTGCTTTAAAACGCGTTTTCAGCCCCTAATTGTACACTTCAGGTGAAAATGTCAAAATTTTCAAAATGAGCAAAAGAACACTGAAATTAATACTTGAATCATCTTCATTTTGCTAAAATACACTAATGACAGCAAAAAGTTTGAGTCTACAACATTTAGTTAAGGTGTGAGAGCCAAAATGAACTTTTTATTGCTTTAAACGCGTTTTCAGCCCCTAATTGTACACTTCAGGTGAAAATGTCAAAATCTTCAAAATGAGCAAAAGCACAATGAAATTAATGCTTGAATCATCTTCATTTTGCTAAAATACACTAATGACAGCAAAAAGTTTGAGTCTACAACATTTAGTTAAGGTGTGAGAGCCAAAATGAACTTTTTATGGCTTTAAATGCATTTTCAGCCTGATTGTACACTTCAGGTGAAAATGTCAAAATCTTCAAAATGAGCAAAAGCACAATGAAATTAATGCTTGAATCATCTTCATTTTGCTAACATACACTAATGACAGCAAAAAGTTTGAGTCTACAACATTTAGTTAAGGTGTGAGAGCCAAAATGAACTTTTTATTGCTTTAAACGCGTTTTCAGCCCCTAATTGTACACTTCAGGTGAAAATGTCAAAATCTTCAAAATGAGCAAAAGCACAATGAAATTAATACTTGAATCATCTTCATTTTGCTAAAATACACTAATGACAGCAAAAAGTTTGAATCTACAACATTTAGTTAAGGTGTGAGAGCCAAAATGAACTTTTTATGGCTTTAAATGCATTTTCAGCCTGATTGTACACTTCAGGTGAAAATGTCAAAATCTTCAAAATGAGCAAAAGCACAATGAAATTAATGCTTGAATCATCTTCATTTTGCTAAAATACACTAATGACAGCAAAAAGTTTGAGTCTACAACATTTAGTTAAGGTGTGAGAGCCAAAATGAACTTTTTATGGCTTTAAATGCATTTTCAGCCTGATTGTACACTTCAGGTGAAAATGTCAAAATCTTCAAAATGAGCAAAAGCACAATAAAATTAATGCTTGAATCATCTTCATTTTGCTAAAATATACTAATGACAGCAAAAAGTTTGAGTCTACAACATTTAGTTAAGGTGTGAGAGCCAAAATGAACTTTTTATTGCTTTAAACGCGTTTTCAGCCCCTAATTGTACACTTCAGGTGAAAATGTCAAAATCTTCAAAATGAGCAAAAGCACAATGAAATTAATGCTTGAATCATCTTCATTTTGCTAAAATACACTAATGACAGCAAAAAGTTTGAGTCTACAACATTTAGTAAAGGTGTGAGAGCCAAAATGAACTTTTTATGGCTTTAAATGCATTTTCAGCCTGATTGTACACTTCAGGTGAAAATGTCAAAATCTTCAAAATGAGCAAAAGCACAATGAAATTAATGCTTGAATCATCTTCATTTTGCTAAAATACACTAATGACAGCAAAAAGTTTGAGTCTACAACATTTAGTTAAGGTGTGAGAGCCAAAATGAACTTTTTATGGCTTTAAATGCATTTTCAGCCTGATTGTACACTTCAGGTGAAAATGTCAAAATCTTCAAAATGAGCAAAAGCACAATGAAATTAATGCTTGAATCATCTTCATTTTGCTAACATACACTAATGACAGCAAAAAGTTTGAGTCTACAACATTTAGTTAAGGTGTGAGAGCCAAAATGAACTTTTTATTGCTTTAAACGCGTTTTCAGCCCCTAATTGTACACTTCAGGTGAAAATGTCAAAATCTTCAAAATGAGCAAATGCACAATGAAATTAATGCTTGAATCATCTTCATTTTGCTAAAATACACTAATGACAGCAAAAAGTTTGAGTCTACAACATTTAGTTAAGGTGTGAGAGCCAAAATGAACTTTTTATGGCTTTAAATGCATTTTCAGCCTGATTGTACACTTCAGGTGAAAATGTCAAAATCTTCCAAATGAGCAAAAGCACAATGAAATTAATGCTTGAATCATCTTCATTTTGCTAAAATACACTAATGACAGCAAAAAAATTGAGTCTACAACATTTAGTTAAGGTGTGAGAGCCAAAATGAACTTTTTATGGCTTTAAATGCATTTTCAGCCTGATTGTACACTTCAGGTGAAAATGTCAAAATCTTCAAAATGAGCAAAAGCACAATGAAATTAATGCTTGAATCATCTTCATTTTGCTAACATACACTAATGACAGCAAAAAGTTTGAGTCTACAACATTTAGTTAAGGTGTGAGAGCCAAAATGAACTTTTTATGGCTTTAAATGCATTTTCAGCCCGATTGTACACTTCAGGTGAAAATGTCAAAATCTTCAAAATGAGCAAAAGCACAATGAAATTAATGCTTGAATCATCTTCATTTTGCTAAAATACACTAATGACAGCAAAAAGTTTGAGTCTACAACATTTAGTTAAGGTGTGAGAGCCAAAATGAACTTTTTATGGCTTTAAATGCATTTTCAGCCTGATTGTACACTTCAGGTGAAAATGTCAAAATCTTCAAAATGAGCAAAAGCACAATGAAATTAATGCTTGAATCATCTTCATTTTGCTAAAATACACTAATGACAGCAAAAAGTTTGAGTCTACAACATTTAGTTAAGGTGTGAGAGCCAAAATGAACTTTTTATGGCTTTAAATGCATTTTCAGCCCGATTGTACACTTCAGGTGAAAATGTCAAAATCTTCAAAATGAGCAAAAGCACAATGAAATTAATGCTTGAATCATCTTCATTTTGCTAAAATACACTAATGACAGCAAAAAGTTTGAGTCTACAACATTTAGTTAAGGTGTGAGAGCCAAAATGAACTTTTTATGGCTTTAAATGCATTTTCAGCCTGATTGTACACTTCAGGTGAAAATGTCAAAATCTTCAAAATGAGCAAAAGCACAATGAAATTAATGCTTGAATCATCTTCATTTTGCTAACATACACTAATGACAGCAAAAAGTTTGAGTCTACAACATTTAGTTAAGGTGTGAGAGCCAAAATGAACTTTTTATTGCTTTAAACGCGTTTTCAGCCCCTAATTGTACACTTCAGGTGAAAATGTCAAAATTTTCAAAATGAGCAAAAGAACACTGAAATTAATACTTGAATCATCTTCATTTTGCTAAAATACACTAATGACAGCAAAAAGTTTGAGTCTACAACATTTAGTTAAGGTGTGAGAGCCAAAATGAACTTTTTATTGCTTTAAACGCGTTTTCAGCCCCTAATTGTACACTTCAGGTGAAAATGTCAAAATCTTCAAAATGAGCAAAAGCACAATGAAATTAATGCTTGAATCATCTTCATTTTGCTAAAATACACTAATGACAGCAAAAAGTTTGAGTCTACAACATTTAGTTAAGGTGTGAGAGCCAAAATGAACTTTTTATGGCTTTAAATGCATTTTCAGCCTGATTGTACACTTCAGGTGAAAATGTCAAAATCTTCAAAATGAGCAAAAGCACAATGAAATTAATGCTTGAATCATCTTCATTTTGCTAACATACACTAATGACAGCAAAAAGTTTGAGTCTACAACATTTAGTCAAGGTGTGAGAGCCAAAATGAACTTTTTATTGCTTTAAACGCGTTTTCAGCCCCTAATTGTACACTTCAGGTGAAAATGTCAAAATCTTCAAAATGAGCAAAAGCACAATGAAATTAATACTTGAATCATCTTCATTTTGCTAAAATACACTAATGACAGCAAAAAGTTTGAATCTACAACATTTAGTTAAGGTGTGAGAGCCAAAATGAACTTTTTATGGCTTTAAATGCATTTTCAGCCTGATTGTACACTTCAGGTGAAAATGTCAAAATCTTCAAAATGAGCAAAAGCACAATGAAATTAATGCTTGAATCATCTTCATTTTGCTAAAATACACTAATGACAGCAAAAAGTTTGAGTCTACAACATTTAGTTAAGGTGTGAGAGCCAAAATGAACTTTTTATGGCTTTAAATGCATTTTCAGCCTGATTGTACACTTCAGGTGAAAATGTCAAAATCTTCAAAATGAGCAAAAGCACAATAAAATTAATGCTTGAATCATCTTCATTTTGCTAAAATATACTAATGACAGCAAAAAGTTTGAGTCTACAACATTTAGTAAAGGTGTGAGAGCCAAAATGAACTTTTTATGGCTTTAAATGCATTTTCAGCCCGATTGTACACTTCAGGTGAAAATGTCAAAATCTTCAAAATGAGCAAAAGCACAATAAAATTAATGCTTGAATCATCTTCATTTTGCTAAAATATACTAATGACAGCAAAAAGTTTGAGTCTACAACATTTAGTTAAGGTGTGAGAGCCAAAATGAACTTTTTATTGCTTTAAACGCGTTTTCAGCCCCTAATTGTACACTTCAGGTGAAAATGTCAAAATCTTCAAAATGAGCAAAAGCACAATGAAATTAATGCTTGAATCATCTTCATTTTGCTAAAATACACTAATGACAGCAAAAAGTTTGAGTCTACAACATTTAGTAAAGGTGTGAGAGCCAAAATGAACTTTTTATGGCTTTAAATGCATTTTCAGCCTGATTGTACACTTCAGGTGAAAATGTCAAAATCTTCAAAATGAGCAAAAGCACAATGAAATTAATGCTTGAATCATCTTCATTTTGCTAAAATACACTAATGACAGCAAAAAGTTTGAGTCTACAACATTTAGTTAAGGTGTGAGAGCCAAAATGAACTTTTTATGGCTTTAAATGCATTTTCAGCCTGATTGTACACTTCAGGTGAAAATGTCAAAATCTTCAAAATGAGCAAAAGCACAATGAAATTAATGCTTGAATCATCTTCATTTTGCTAACATACACTAATGACAGCAAAAAGTTTGAGTCTACAACATTTAGTTAAGGTGTGAGAGCCAAAATGAACTTTTTATTGCTTTAAACGCGTTTTCAGCCCCTAATTGTACACTTCAGGTGAAAATGTCAAAATCTTCAAAATGAGCAAATGCACAATGAAATTAATGCTTGAATCATCTTCATTTTGCTAAAATACACTAATGACAGCAAAAAGTTTGAGTCTACAACATTTAGTTAAGGTGTGAGAGCCAAAATGAACTTTTTATGGCTTTAAATGCATTTTCAGCCTGATTGTACACTTCAGGTGAAAATGTCAAAATCTTCCAAATGAGCAAAAGCACAATGAAATTAATGCTTGAATCATCTTCATTTTGCTAAAATACACTAATGACAGCAAAAAAATTGAGTCTACAACATTTAGTTAAGGTGTGAGAGCCAAAATGAACTTTTTATGGCTTTAAATGCATTTTCAGCCTGATTGTACACTTCAGGTGAAAATGTCAAAATCTTCAAAATGAGCAAAAGCACAATGAAATTAATGCTTGAATCATCTTCATTTTGCTAACATACACTAATGACAGCAAAAAGTTTGAGTCTACAACATTTAGTTAAGGTGTGAGAGCCAAAATGAACTTTTTATGGCTTTAAATGCATTTTCAGCCCGATTGTACACTTCAGGTGAAAATGTCAAAATCTTCAAAATGAGCAAAAGCACAATGAAATTAATGCTTGAATCATCTTCATTTTGCTAAAATACACTAATGACAGCAAAAAGTTTGAGTCTACAACATTTAGTTAAGGTGTGAGAGCCAAAATGAACTTTTTATGGCTTTAAATGCATTTTCAGCCTGATTGTACACTTCAGGTGAAAATGTCAAAATCTTCAAAATGAGCAAAAGCACAATGAAATTAATGCTTGAATCATCTTCATTTTGCTAAAATACACTAATGACAGCAAAAAGTTTGAGTCTACAACATTTAGTTAAGGTGTGAGAGCCAAAATGAACTTTTTATGGCTTTAAATGCATTTTCAGCCCGATTGTACACTTCAGGTGAAAATGTCAAAATCTTCAAAATGAGCAAAAGCACAATGAAATTAATGCTTGAATCATCTTCATTTTGCTAAAATACACTAATGACAGCAAAAAGTTTGAGTCTACAACATTTAGTTAAGGTGTGAGAGCCAAAATGAACTTTTTATGGCTTTAAATGCATTTTCAGCCTGATTGTACACTTCAGGTGAAAATGTCAAAATCTTCAAAATGAGCAAAAGCACAATGAAATTAATGCTTGAATCATCTTCATTTTGCTAACATACACTAATGACAGCAAAAAGTTTGAGTCTACAACATTTAGTTAAGGTGTGAGAGCCAAAATGAACTTTTTATTGCTTTAAACGCGTTTTCAGCCCCTAATTGTACACTTCAGGTGAAAATGTCAAAATTTTCAAAATGAGCAAAAGAACACTGAAATTAATACTTGAATCATCTTCATTTTGCTAAAATACACTAATGACAGCAAAAAGTTTGAGTCTACAACATTTAGTTAAGGTGTGAGAGCCAAAATGAACTTTTTATTGCTTTAAACGCGTTTTCAGCCCCTAATTGTACACTTCAGGTGAAAATGTCAAAATCTTCAAAATGAGCAAAAGCACAATGAAATTAATGCTTGAATCATCTTCATTTTGCTAAAATACACTAATGACAGCAAAAAGTTTGAGTCTACAACATTTAGTTAAGGTGTGAGAGCCAAAATGAACTTTTTATGGCTTTAAATGCATTTTCAGCCTGATTGTACACTTCAGGTGAAAATGTCAAAATCTTCAAAATGAGCAAAAGCACAATGAAATTAATGCTTGAATCATCTTCATTTTGCTAACATACACTAATGACAGCAAAAAGTTTGAGTCTACAACATTTAGTTAAGGTGTGAGAGCCAAAATGAACTTTTTATTGCTTTAAACGCGTTTTCAGCCCCTAATTGTACACTTCAGGTGAAAATGTCAAAATCTTCAAAATGAGCAAAAGCACAATGAAATTAATACTTGAATCATCTTCATTTTGCTAAAATACACTAATGACAGCAAAAAGTTTGAATCTACAACATTTAGTTAAGGTGTGAGAGCCAAAATGAACTTTTTATGGCTTT
Organism: Leptonotus elevatus; assembly: GCF_054856555.1. Lineage (NCBI taxonomy): Eukaryota > Metazoa > Chordata > Actinopteri > Syngnathiformes > Syngnathidae > Leptonotus > Leptonotus elevatus. The sequence continues at coordinate 17,008 of NW_028233601.1, read as the reverse complement.
AAATGCATTTTCAGCCCGATTGTACACTTCAGGTGAAAATGTCAAAATCTTCAAAATGAGCAAAAGCACAATGAAATTAATGCTTGAATCATCTTCATTTTGCTAAAATACACTAATGACAGCAAAAAGTTTGAGTCTACAACATTTAGTTAAGGTGTGAGAGCCAAAATGAACTTTTTATGGCTTTAAATGCATTTTCAGCCTGATTGTACACTTCAGGTGAAAATGTCAAAATCTTCAAAATGAGCAAAAGCACAATGAAATTAATGCTTGAATCATCTTCATTTTGCTAACATACACTAATGACAGCAAAAAGTTTGAGTCTACAACATTTAGTTAAGGTGTGAGAGCCAAAATGAACTTTTTATTGCTTTAAACGCGTTTTCAGCCCCTAATTGTACACTTCAGGTGAAAATGTCAAAATTTTCAAAATGAGCAAAAGAACACTGAAATTAATACTTGAATCATCTTCATTTTGCTAAAATACACTAATGACAGCAAAAAGTTTGAGTCTACAACATTTAGTTAAGGTGTGAGAGCCAAAATGAACTTTTTATTGCTTTAAACGCGTTTTCAGCCCCTAATTGTACACTTCAGGTGAAAATGTCAAAATCTTCAAAATGAGCAAAAGCACAATGAAATTAATGCTTGAATCATCTTCATTTTGCTAAAATACACTAATGACAGCAAAAAGTTTGAGTCTACAACATTTAGTTAAGGTGTGAGAGCCAAAATGAACTTTTTATGGCTTTAAATGCATTTTCAGCCTGATTGTACACTTCAGGTGAAAATGTCAAAATCTTCAAAATGAGCAAAAGCACAATAAAATTAATGCTTGAATCATCTTCATTTTGCTAAAATATACTAATGACAGCAAAAAGTTTGAGTCTACAACATTTAGTAAAGGTGTGAGAGCCAAAATGAACTTTTTATGGCTTTAAATGCATTTTCAGCCCGATTGTACACTTCAGGTGAAAATGTCAAAATCTTCAAAATGAGCAAAAGCACAATAAAATTAATGCTTGAATCATCTTCATTTTGCTAAAATATACTAATGACAGCAAAAAGTTTGAGTCTACAACATTTAGTTAAGGTGTGAGAGCCAAAATGAACTTTTTATTGCTTTAAACGCGTTTTCAGCCCCTAATTGTACACTTCAGGTGAAAATGTCAAAATCTTCAAAATGAGCAAAAGCACAATGAAATTAATGCTTGAATCATCTTCATTTTGCTAAAATACACTAATGACAGCAAAAAGTTTGAGTCTACAACATTTAGTAAAGGTGTGAGAGCCAAAATGAACTTTTTATGGCTTTAAATGCATTTTCAGCCTGATTGTACACTTCAGGTGAAAATGTCAAAATCTTCAAAATGAGCAAAAGCACAATGAAATTAATGCTTGAATCATCTTCATTTTGCTAAAATACACTAATGACAGCAAAAAGTTTGAGTCTACAACATTTAGTTAAGGTGTGAGAGCCAAAATGAACTTTTTATGGCTTTAAATGCATTTTCAGCCTGATTGTACACTTCAGGTGAAAATGTCAAAATCTTCAAAATGAGCAAAAGCACAATGAAATTAATGCTTGAATCATCTTCATTTTGCTAACATACACTAATGACAGCAAAAAGTTTGAGTCTACAACATTTAGTTAAGGTGTGAGAGCCAAAATGAACTTTTTATTGCTTTAAACGCGTTTTCAGCCCCTAATTGTACACTTCAGGTGAAAATGTCAAAATCTTCAAAATGAGCAAATGCACAATGAAATTAATGCTTGAATCATCTTCATTTTGCTAAAATACACTAATGACAGCAAAAAGTTTGAGTCTACAACATTTAGTTAAGGTGTGAGAGCCAAAATGAACTTTTTATGGCTTTAAATGCATTTTCAGCCTGATTGTACACTTCAGGTGAAAATGTCAAAATCTTCCAAATGAGCAAAAGCACAATGAAATTAATGCTTGAATCATCTTCATTTTGCTAAAATACACTAATGACAGCAAAAAAATTGAGTCTACAACATTTAGTTAAGGTGTGAGAGCCAAAATGAACTTTTTATGGCTTTAAATGCATTTTCAGCCTGATTGTACACTTCAGGTGAAAATGTCAAAATCTTCAAAATGAGCAAAAGCACAATGAAATTAATGCTTGAATCATCTTCATTTTGCTAACATACACTAATGACAGCAAAAAGTTTGAGTCTACAACATTTAGTTAAGGTGTGAGAGCCAAAATGAACTTTTTATGGCTTTAAATGCATTTTCAGCCCGATTGTACACTTCAGGTGAAAATGTCAAAATCTTCAAAATGAGCAAAAGCACAATGAAATTAATGCTTGAATCATCTTCATTTTGCTAAAATACACTAATGACAGCAAAAAGTTTGAGTCTACAACATTTAGTTAAGGTGTGAGAGCCAAAATGAACTTTTTATGGCTTTAAATGCATTTTCAGCCTGATTGTACACTTCAGGTGAAAATGTCAAAATCTTCAAAATGAGCAAAAGCACAATGAAATTAATGCTTGAATCATCTTCATTTTGCTAACATACACTAATGACAGCAAAAAGTTTGAGTCTACAACATTTAGTTAAGGTGTGAGAGCCAAAATGAACTTTTTATTGCTTTAAACGCGTTTTCAGCCCCTAATTGTACACTTCAGGTGAAAATGTCAAAATTTTCAAAATGAGCAAAAGAACACTGAAATTAATACTTGAATCATCTTCATTTTGCTAAAATACACTAATGACAGCAAAAAGTTTGAGTCTACAACATTTAGTTAAGGTGTGAGAGCCAAAATGAACTTTTTATTGCTTTAAACGCGTTTTCAGCCCCTAATTGTACACTTCAGGTGAAAATGTCAAAATCTTCAAAATGAGCAAAAGCACAATGAAATTAATGCTTGAATCATCTTCATTTTGCTAAAATACACTAATGACAGCAAAAAGTTTGAGTCTACAACATTTAGTTAAGGTGTGAGAGCCAAAATGAACTTTTTATGGCTTTAAATGCATTTTCAGCCTGATTGTACACTTCAGGTGAAAATGTCAAAATCTTCAAAATGAGCAAAAGCACAATGAAATTAATGCTTGAATCATCTTCATTTTGCTAACATACACTAATGACAGCAAAAAGTTTGAGTCTACAACATTTAGTTAAGGTGTGAGAGCCAAAATGAACTTTTTATTGCTTTAAACGCGTTTTCAGCCCCTAATTGTACACTTCAGGTGAAAATGTCAAAATCTTCAAAATGAGCAAAAGCACAATGAAATTAATACTTGAATCATCTTCATTTTGCTAAAATACACTAATGACAGCAAAAAGTTTGAATCTACAACATTTAGTTAAGGTGTGAGAGCCAAAATGAACTTTTTATGGCTTTAAATGCATTTTCAGCCTGATTGTACACTTCAGGTGAAAATGTCAAAATCTTCAAAATGAGCAAAAGCACAATGAAATTAATGCTTGAATCATCTTCATTTTGCTAAAATACACTAATGACAGCAAAAAGTTTGAGTCTACAACATTTAGTTAAGGTGTGAGAGCCAAAATGAACTTTTTATGGCTTTAAATGCATTTTCAGCCTGATTGTACACTTCAGGTGAAAATGTCAAAATCTTCAAAATGAGCAAAAGCACAATGAAATTAATGCTTGAATCATCTTCATTTTGCTAACATACACTAATGACAGCAAAAAGTTTGAGTCTACAACATTTAGTTAAGGTGTGAGAGCCAAAATGAACTTTTTATTGCTTTAAACGCGTTTTCAGCCCCTAATTGTACACTTCAGGTGAAAATGTCAAAATCTTCAAAATGAGCAAAAGCACAATGAAATTAATGCTTGAATCATCTTCATTTTGCTAAAATACACTAATGACAGCAAAAAGTTTGAGTCTACAACATTTAGTTAAGGTGTGAGAGCCAAAATGAACTTTTTATGGCTTTAAATGCATTTTCAGCCTGATTGTACACTTCAGGTGAAAATGTCAAAATCTTCAAAATGAGCAAAAGCACAATAAAATTAATGCTTGAATCATCTTCATTTTGCTAAAATATACTAATGACAGCAAAAAGTTTGAGTCTACAACATTTAGTAAAGGTGTGAGAGCCAAAATGAACTTTTTATGGCTTTAAATGCATTTTCAGCCCGATTGTACACTTCAGGTGAAAATGTCAAAATCTTCAAAATGAGCAAAAGCACAATAAAATTAATGCTTGAATCATCTTCATTTTGCTAAAATATACTAATGACAGCAAAAAGTTTGAGTCTACAACATTTAGTTAAGGTGTGAGAGCCAAAATGAACTTTTTATTGCTTTAAACGCGTTTTCAGCCCCTAATTGTACACTTCAGGTGAAAATGTCAAAATCTTCAAAATGAGCAAAAGCACAATGAAATTAATGCTTGAATCATCTTCATTTTGCTAAAATACACTAATGACAGCAAAAAGTTTGAGTCTACAACATTTAGTTAAGGTGTGAGAGCCAAAATGAACTTTTTATGGCTTTAAATGCATTTTCAGCCTGATTGTACACTTCAGGTGAAAATGTCAAAATCTTCAAAATGAGCAAAAGCACAATGAAATTAATGCTTGAATCATCTTCATTTTGCTAAAATACACTAATGACAGCAAAAAGTTTGAGTCTACAACATTTAGTTAAGGTGTGAGAGCCAAAATGAACTTTTTATGGCTTTAAATGCATTTTCAGCCTGATTGTACACTTCAGGTGAAAATGTCAAAATCTTCAAAATGAGCAAAAGCACAATGAAATTAATGCTTGAATCATCTTCATTTTGCTAACATACACTAATGACAGCAAAAAGTTTGAGTCTACAACATTTAGTTAAGGTGTGAGAGCCAAAATGAACTTTTTATTGCTTTAAACGCGTTTTCAGCCCCTAATTGTACACTTCAGGTGAAAATGTCAAAATCTTCAAAATGAGCAAAAGCACAATGAAATTAATACTTGAATCATCTTCATTTTGCTAAAATACACTAATGACAGCAAAAAGTTTGAATCTACAACATTTAGTTAAGGTGTGAGAGCCAAAATGAACTTTTTATGGCTTTAAATGCATTTTCAGCCTGATTGTACACTTCAGGTGAAAATGTCAAAATCTTCAAAATGAGCAAAAGCACAATGAAATTAATGCTTGAATCATCTTCATTTTGCTAAAATACACTAATGACAGCAAAAAGTTTGAGTCTACAACATTTAGTTAAGGTGTGAGAGCCAAAATGAACTTTTTATGGCTTTAAATGCATTTTCAGCCTGATTGTACACTTCAGGTGAAAATGTCAAAATCTTCAAAATGAGCAAAAGCACAATGAAATTAATGCTTGAATCATCTTCATTTTGCTAACATACACTAATGACAGCAAAAAGTTTGAGTCTACAACATTTAGTTAAGGTGTGAGAGCCAAAATGAACTTTTTATTGCTTTAAACGCGTTTTCAGCCCCTAATTGTACACTTCAGGTGAAAATGTCAAAATCTTCAAAATGAGCAAAAGCACAATGAAATTAATACTTGAATCATCTTCATTTTGCTAAAATACACTAATGACAGCAAAAAGTTTGAATCTACAACATTTAGTTAAGGTGTGAGAGCCAAAATGAACTTTTTATGGCTTTAAATGCATTTTCAGCCTGATTGTACACTTCAGGTGAAAATGTCAAAATCTTCAAAATGAGCAAAAGCACAATGAAATTAATGCTTGAATCATCTTCATTTTGCTAAAATACACTAATGACAGCAAAAAGTTTGAGTCTACAACATTTAGTTAAGGTGTGAGAGCCAAAATGAACTTTTTATGGCTTTAAATGCATTTTCAGCCTGATTGTACACTTCAGGTGAAAATGTCAAAATCTTCAAAATGAGCAAAAGCACAATGAAATTAATGCTTGAATCATCTTCATTTTGCTAACATACACTAATGACAGCAAAAAGTTTGAGTCTACAACATTTAGTTAAGGTGTGAGAGCCAAAATGAACTTTTTATTGCTTTAAACGCGTTTTCAGCCCCTAATTGTACACTTCAGGTGAAAATGTCAAAATCTTCAAAATGAGCAAAAGCACAATGAAATTAATGCTTGAATCATCTTCATTTTGCTAAAATACACTAATGACAGCAAAAAGTTTGAGTCTACAACATTTAGTTAAGGTGTGAGAGCCAAAATGAACTTTTTATGGCTTTAAATGCATTTTCAGCCTGATTGTACACTTCAGGTGAAAATGTCAAAATCTTCAAAATGAGCAAAAGCACAATGAAATTAATGCTTGAATCATCTTCATTTTGCTAACATACACTAATGACAGCAAAAAGTTTGAGTCTACAACATTTAGTTAAGGTGTGAGAGCCAAAATGAACTTTTTATGGCTTTAAATGCATTTTCAGCCTGATTGTACACTTCAGGTGAAAATGTCAAAATCTTCAAAATGAGCAAAAGCACAATGAAATTAATGCTTGAATCATCTTCATTTTGCTAAAATACACTAATGACAGCAAAAAGTTTGAGTCTACAACATTTAGTTAAGGTGTGAGAGCCAAAATGAACTTTTTATGGCTTTAAATGCATTTTCAGCCTGATTGTACACTTCAGGTGAAAATGTCAAAATCTTCAAAATGAGCAAAAGCACAATAAAATTAATGCTTGAATCATCTTCATTTTGCTAAAATATACTAATGACAGCAAAAAGTTTGAGTCTACAACATTTAGTAAAGGTGTGAGAGCCAAAATGAACTTTTTATGGCTTTAAATGCATTTTCAGCCCGATTGTACACTTCAGGTGAAAATGTCAAAATCTTCAAAATGAGCAAAAGCACAATAAAATTAATGCTTGAATCATCTTCATTTTGCTAAAATATACTAATGACAGCAAAAAGTTTGAGTCTACAACATTTAGTTAAGGTGTGAGAGCCAAAATGAACTTTTTATTGCTTTAAACGCGTTTTCAGCCCCTAATTGTACACTTCAGGTGAAAATGTCAAAATCTTCAAAATGAGCAAAAGCACAATGAAATTAATGCTTGAATCATCTTCATTTTGCTAAAATACACTAATGACAGCAAAAAGTTTGAGTCTACAACATTTAGTTAAGGTGTGAGAGCCAAAATGAACTTTTTATGGCTATAAATGCATTTTCAGCCTGATTGTACACTTCAGGTGAAAATGTCAAAATCTTCAAAATGAGCAAAAGCACAATGAAATTAATGCTTGAATCATCTTCATTTTGCTAACATACACTAATGACAGCAAAAAGTTTGAGTCTACAACATTTAGTTAAGGTGTGAGAGCCAAAATGAACTTTTTATGGCTTTAAATGCATTTTCAGCCCGATTGTACACTTCAGGTGAAAATGTCAAAATCTTCAAAATGAGCAAAAGCACAATAAAATTAATGCTTGAATCATCTTCATTTTGCTAAAATATACTAATGACAGCAAAAAGTTTGAGTCTACAACATTTAGTTAAGGTGTGAGAGCCAAAATGAACTTTTTATTGCTTTAAACGCGTTTTCAGCCCCTAATTGTACACTTCAGGTGAAAATGTCAAAATCTTCAAAATGAGCAAATGCACAATGAAAATAATGCTTGAATCATCTTCATTTTGCTAAAATACACTAATGACAGCAAAAAGTTTGAGTCTACAACATTTAGTTAAGGTGTGAGAGCCAAAATGAACTTTTTATGGCTTTAAATGCATTTTCAGCCTGATTGTACACTTCAGGGGAAAATGTCAAAATCTTCAAAATGAGCAAAAGCACAATGAAATTAATGCTTGAATCATCTTCATTTTGCTAAAATACACTAATGACAGCAAAAAGTTTGAGTCTACAACATTTAGTTAAGGTGTGAGAGCCAAAATGAACTTTTTATGGCTTTAAATGCATTTTCAGCCTGATTGTACACTTCAGGTGAAAATGTCAAAATCTTCAAAATGAGCAAAAGCACAATGAAATTAATGCTTGAATCATCTTCATTTTGCTAACATACACTAATGACAGCAAAAAGTTTGAGTCTACAACATTTAGTTAAGGTGTGAGAGCCAAAATGAACTTTTTATGGCTTTAAATGCATTTTCAGCCCGATTGTACACTTCAGGTGAAAATGTCAAAATCTTCAAAATGAGCAAAAGCACAATGAAATTAATGCTTGAATCATCTTCATTTTGCTAAAATACACTAATGACAGCAAAAAGTTTGAGTCTACAACATTTAGTTAAGGTGTGAGAGCCAAAATGAACTTTTTATTGCTTTAAACGCGTTTTCAGCCCCTAATTGTACACTTCAGGTGAAAATGTCAAAATCTTCAAAATGAGCAAAAGAACAATGAAATTAATGCTTGAATCATCTTCATTTTGCTAAAATACACTAATGACAGCAAAAAGTTTGAGTCTACAACATTTAGTTAAGGTGTGAGAGCCAAAATGAACTTTTTATGGCTTTAAATGCATTTTCAGCCTGATTGTACACTTCAGGTGAAAATGTCAAAATCTTCAAAATGAGCAAAAGCACAATAAAATTAATGCTTGAATCATCTTCATTTTGCTAAAATATACTAATGACAGCAAAAAGTTTGAGTCTACAACATTTAGTTAAGGTGTGAGAGCCAAAATGAACTTTTTATTGCTTTAAACGCGTTTTCAGCCCCTAATTGTACACTTCAGGTGAAAATGTCAAAATCTTCAAAATGAGCAAAAGCACAATGAAATTAATGCTTGAATCATCTTCATTTTGCTAAAATACACTAATGACAGCAAAAAGTTTGAGTCTACAACATTTAGTTAAGGTGTGAGAGCCAAAATGAACTTTTTATGGCTTTAAATGCATTTTCAGCCTGATTGTACACTTCAGGTGAAAATGTCAAAATCTTCAAAATGAGCAAAAGCACAATGAAATTAATGCTTGAATCATCTTCATTTTGCTAACATACACTAATGACAGCAAAAAGTTTGAGTCTACAACATTTAGTTAAGGTGTGAGAGCCAAAATGAACTTTTTATGGCTTTAAATGCATTTTCAGCCCGATTGTACACTTCAGGTGAAAATGTCAAAATCTTCAAAATGAGCAAAAGCACAATAAAATTAATGCTTGAATCATCTTCATTTTGCTAAAATATACTAATGACAGCAAAAAGTTTGAGTCTACAACATTTAGTTAAGGTGTGAGAGCCAAAATGAACTTTTTATTGCTTTAAACGCGTTTTCAGCCCCTAATTGTACACTTCAGGTGAAAATGTCAAAATCTTCAAAATGAGCAAATGCACAATGAAATTAATGCTTGAATCATCTTCATTTTGCTAAAATACACTAATGACAGCAAAAAGTTTGAGTCTACAACATTTAGTTAAGGTGTGAGAGCCAAAATGAACTTTTTATGGCTTTAAATGCATTTTCAGCCTGATTGTACACTTCAGGTGAAAATGTCAAAATCTTCCAAATGAGCAAAAGCACAATGAAATTAATGCTTGAATCATCTTCATTTTGCTAAAATACACTAATGACAGCAAAAAATTTGAGTCTACAACATTTAGTTAAGGTGTGAGAGCCAAAATGAACTTTTTATGGCTTTAAATGCATTTTCAGCCTGATTGTACACTTCAGGTGAAAATGTCAAAATCTTCAAAATGAGCAAAAGCACAATGAAATTAATGCTTGAATCATCTTCATTTTGCTAACATACACTAATGACAGCAAAAAGTTTGAGTCTACAACATTTAGTTAAGGTGTGAGAGCCAAAATGAACTTTTTATGGCTTTAAATGCATTTTCAGCCCGATTGTACACTTCAGGTGAAAATGTCAAAATCTTCAAAATGAGCAAAAGCACAATGAAATTAATGCTTGAATCATCTTCATTTTGCTAAAATACACTAATGACAGCAAAAAGTTTGAGTCTACAACATTTAGTTAAGGTGTGAGAGCCAAAATGAACTTTTTATGGCTTTAAATGCATTTTCAGCCTGATTGTACACTTCAGGTGAAAATGTCAAAATCTTCAAAATGAGCAAAAGCACAATGAAATTAATGCTTGAATCATCTTCATTTTGCTAACATACACTAATGACAGCAAAAAGTTTGAGTCTACAACATTTAGTTAAGGTGTGAGAGCCAAAATGAACTTTTTATTGCTTTAAACGCGTTTTCAGCCCCTAATTGTACACTTCAGGTGAAAATGTCAAAATCTTCAAAATGAGCAAAAGCACAATGAAATTAATACTTGAATCATCTTCATTTTGCTAAAATACACTAATGACAGCAAAAAGTTTGAATCTACAACATTTAGTTAAGGTGTGAGAGCCAAAATGAACTTTTTATGGCTTTAAATGCATTTTCAGCCCGATTGTACACTTCAGGTGAAAATGTCAAAATCTTCAAAATGAGCAAAAGCACAATGAAATTAATGCTTGAATCATCTTCATTTTGCTAAAATACACTAATGACAGCAAAAAGTTTGAGTCTACAACATTTAGTTAAGGTGTGAGAGCCAAAATGAACTTTTTATGGCTTTAAATGCATTTTCAGCCTGATTGTACACTTCAGGTGAAAATGTCAAAATCTTCAAAATGAGCAAAAGCACAATGAAATTAATGCTTGAATCATCTTCATTTTGCTAACATACACTAATGACAGCAAAAAGTTTGAGTCTACAACATTTAGTTAAGGTGTGAGAGCCAAAATGAACTTTTTATTGCTTTAAACGCGTTTTCAGCCCCTAATTGTACACTTCAGGTGAAAATGTCAAAATTTTCAAAATGAGCAAAAGAACACTGAAATTAATACTTGAATCATCTTCATTTTGCTAAAATACACTAATGACAGCAAAAAGTTTGAGTCTACAACATTTAGTTAAGGTGTGAGAGCCAAAATGAACTTTTTATTGCTTTAAACGCGTTTTCAGCCCCTAATTGTACACTTCAGGTGAAAATGTCAAAATCTTCAAAATGAGCAAAAGCACAATGAAATTAATGCTTGAATCATCTTCATTTTGCTAAAATACACTAATGACAGCAAAAAGTTTGAGTCTACAACATTTAGTTAAGGTGTGAGAGCCAAAATGAACTTTTTATGGCTTTAAATGCATTTTCAGCCTGATTGTACACTTCAGGTGAAAATGTCAAAATCTTCAAAATGAGCAAAAGCACAATAAAATTAATGCTTGAATCATCTTCATTTTGCTAAAATATACTAATGACAGCAAAAAGTTTGAGTCTACAACATTTAGTAAAGGTGTGAGAGCCAAAATGAACTTTTTATGGCTTTAAATGCATTTTCAGCCCGATTGTACACTTCAGGTGAAAATGTCAAAATCTTCAAAATGAGCAAAAGCACAATAAAATTAATGCTTGAATCATCTTCATTTTGCTAAAATATACTAATGACAGCAAAAAGTTTGAGTCTACAACATTTAGTTAAGGTGTGAGAGCCAAAATGAACTTTTTATTGCTTTAAACGCGTTTTCAGCCCCTAATTGTACACTTCAGGTGAAAATGTCAAAATCTTCAAAATGAGCAAAAGCACAATGAAATTAATGCTTGAATCATCTTCATTTTGCTAAAATACACTAATGACAGCAAAAAGTTTGAGTCTACAACATTTAGTAAAGGTGTGAGAGCCAAAATGAACTTTTTATGGCTTTAAATGCATTTTCAGCCTGATTGTACACTTCAGGTGAAAATGTCAAAATCTTCAAAATGAGCAAAAGCACAATGAAATTAATGCTTGAATCATCTTCATTTTGCTAAAATACACTAATGACAGCAAAAAGTTTGAGTCTACAACATTTAGTTAAGGTGTGAGAGCCAAAATGAACTTTTTATGGCTTTAAATGCATTTTCAGCCTGATTGTACACTTCAGGTGAAAATGTCAAAATCTTCAAAATGAGCAAAAGCACAATGAAATTAATGCTTGAATCATCTTCATTTTGCTAACATACACTAATGACAGCAAAAAGTTTGAGTCTACAACATTTAGTTAAGGTGTGAGAGCCAAAATGAACTTTTTATTGCTTTAAACGCGTTTTCAGCCCCTAATTGTACACTTCAGGTGAAAATGTCAAAATCTTCAAAATGAGCAAATGCACAATGAAATTAATGCTTGAATCATCTTCATTTTGCTAAAATACACTAATGACAGCAAAAAGTTTGAGTCTACAACATTTAGTTAAGGTGTGAGAGCCAAAATGAACTTTTTATGGCTTTAAATGCATTTTCAGCCTGATTGTACACTTCAGGTGAAAATGTCAAAATCTTCCAAATGAGCAAAAGCACAATGAAATTAATGCTTGAATCATCTTCATTTTGCTAAAATACACTAATGACAGCAAAAAAATTGAGTCTACAACATTTAGTTAAGGTGTGAGAGCCAAAATGAACTTTTTATGGCTTTAAATGCATTTTCAGCCTGATTGTACACTTCAGGTGAAAATGTCAAAATCTTCAAAATGAGCAAAAGCACAATGAAATTAATGCTTGAATCATCTTCATTTTGCTAACATACACTAATGACAGCAAAAAGTTTGAGTCTACAACATTTAGTTAAGGTGTGAGAGCCAAAATGAACTTTTTATGGCTTTAAATGCATTTTCAGCCCGATTGTACACTTCAGGTGAAAATGTCAAAATCTTCAAAATGAGCAAAAGCACAATGAAATTAATGCTTGAATCATCTTCATTTTGCTAAAATACACTAATGACAGCAAAAAGTTTGAGTCTACAACATTTAGTTAAGGTGTGAGAGCCAAAATGAACTTTTTATGGCTTTAAATGCATTTTCAGCCTGATTGTACACTTCAGGTGAAAATGTCAAAATCTTCAAAATGAGCAAAAGCACAATGAAATTAATGCTTGAATCATCTTCATTTTGCTAACATACACTAATGACAGCAAAAAGTTTGAGTCTACAACATTTAGTTAAGGTGTGAGAGCCAAAATGAACTTTTTATTGCTTTAAACGCGTTTTCAGCCCCTAATTGTACACTTCAGGTGAAAATGTCAAAATTTTCAAAATGAGCAAAAGAACACTGAAATTAATACTTGAATCATCTTCATTTTGCTAAAATACACTAATGACAGCAAAAAGTTTGAGTCTACAACATTTAGTTAAGGTGTGAGAGCCAAAATGAACTTTTTATTGCTTTAAACGCGTTTTCAGCCCCTAATTGTACACTTCAGGTGAAAATGTCAAAATCTTCAAAATGAGCAAAAGCACAATGAAATTAATGCTTGAATCATCTTCATTTTGCTAAAATACACTAATGACAGCAAAAAGTTTGAGTCTACAACATTTAGTTAAGGTGTGAGAGCCAAAATGAACTTTTTATGGCTTTAAATGCATTTTCAGCCTGATTGTACACTTCAGGTGAAAATGTCAAAATCTTCAAAATGAGCAAAAGCACAATGAAATTAATGCTTGAATCATCTTCATTTTGCTAACATACACTAATGACAGCAAAAAGTTTGAGTCTACAACATTTAGTTAAGGTGTGAGAGCCAAAATGAACTTTTTATTGCTTTAAACGCGTTTTCAGCCCCTAATTGTACACTTCAGGTGAAAATGTCAAAATCTTCAAAATGAGCAAAAGCACAATGAAATTAATACTTGAATCATCTTCATTTTGCTAAAATACACTAATGACAGCAAAAAGTTTGAATCTACAACATTTAGTTAAGGTGTGAGAGCCAAAATGAACTTTTTATGGCTTTAAATGCATTTTCAGCCTGATTGTACACTTCAGGTGAAAATGTCAAAATCTTCAAAATGAGCAAAAGCACAATGAAATTAATGCTTGAATCATCTTCATTTTGCTAAAATACACTAATGACAGCAAAAAGTTTGAGTCTACAACATTTAGTTAAGGTGTGAGAGCCAAAATGAACTTTTTATGGCTTTAAATGCATTTTCAGCCTGATTGTACACTTCAGGTGAAAATGTCAAAATCTTCAAAATGAGCAAAAGCACAATGAAATTAATGCTTGAATCATCTTCATTTTGCTAACATACACTAATGACAGCAAAAAGTTTGAGTCTACAACATTTAGTTAAGGTGTGAGAGCCAAAATGAACTTTTTATTGCTTTAAACGCGTTTTCAGCCCCTAATTGTACACTTCAGGTGAAAATGTCAAAATCTTCAAAATGAGCAAAAGCACAATGAAATTAATGCTTGAATCATCTTCATTTTGCTAAAATACACTAATGACAGCAAAAAGTTTGAGTCTACAACATTTAGTTAAGGTGTGAGAGCCAAAATGAACTTTTTATGGCTTTAAATGCATTTTCAGCCTGATTGTACACTTCAGGTGAAAATGTCAAAATCTTCAAAATGAGCAAAAGCACAATAAAATTAATGCTTGAATCATCTTCATTTTGCTAAAATATACTAATGACAGCAAAAAGTTTGAGTCTACAACATTTAGTAAAGGTGTGAGAGCCAAAATGAACTTTTTATGGCTTTAAATGCATTTTCAGCCCGATTGTACACTTCAGGTGAAAATGTCAAAATCTTCAAAATGAGCAAAAGCACAATAAAATTAATGCTTGAATCATCTTCATTTTGCTAAAATATACTAATGACAGCAAAAAGTTTGAGTCTACAACATTTAGTTAAGGTGTGAGAGCCAAAATGAACTTTTTATTGCTTTAAACGCGTTTTCAGCCCCTAATTGTACACTTCAGGTGAAAATGTCAAAATCTTCAAAATGAGCAAAAGCACAATGAAATTAATGCTTGAATCATCTTCATTTTGCTAAAATACACTAATGACAGCAAAAAGTTTGAGTCTACAACATTTAGTTAAGGTGTGAGAGCCAAAATGAACTTTTTATGGCTTTAAATGCATTTTCAGCCTGATTGTACACTTCAGGTGAAAATGTCAAAATCTTCAAAATGAGCAAAAGCACAATGAAATTAATGCTTGAATCATCTTCATTTTGCTAAAATACACTAATGACAGCAAAAAGTTTGAGTCTACAACATTTAGTTAAGGTGTGAGAGCCAAAATGAACTTTTTATGGCTTTAAATGCATTTTCAGCCTGATTGTACACTTCAGGTGAAAATGTCAAAATCTTCAAAATGAGCAAAAGCACAATGAAATTAATGCTTGAATCATCTTCATTTTGCTAACATACACTAATGACAGCAAAAAGTTTGAGTCTACAACATTTAGTTAAGGTGTGAGAGCCAAAATGAACTTTTTATTGCTTTAAACGCGTTTTCAGCCCCTAATTGTACACTTCAGGTGAAAATGTCAAAATCTTCAAAATGAGCAAAAGCACAATGAAATTAATACTTGAATCATCTTCATTTTGCTAAAATACACTAATGACAGCAAAAAGTTTGAATCTACAACATTTAGTTAAGGTGTGAGAGCCAAAATGAACTTTTTATGGCTTTAAATGCATTTTCAGCCTGATTGTACACTTCAGGTGAAAATGTCAAAATCTTCAAAATGAGCAAAAGCACAATGAAATTAATGCTTGAATCATCTTCATTTTGCTAAAATACACTAATGACAGCAAAAAGTTTGAGTCTACAACATTTAGTTAAGGTGTGAGAGCCAAAATGAACTTTTTATGGCTTTAAATGCATTTTCAGCCTGATTGTACACTTCAGGTGAAAATGTCAAAATCTTCAAAATGAGCAAAAGCACAATGAAATTAATGCTTGAATCATCTTCATTTTGCTAACATACACTAATGACAGCAAAAAGTTTGAGTCTACAACATTTAGTTAAGGTGTGAGAGCCAAAATGAACTTTTTATTGCTTTAAACGCGTTTTCAGCCCCTAATTGTACACTTCAGGTGAAAATGTCAAAATCTTCAAAATGAGCAAAAGCACAATGAAATTAATACTTGAATCATCTTCATTTTGCTAAAATACACTAATGACAGCAAAAAGTTTGAATCTACAACATTTAGTTAAGGTGTGAGAGCCAAAATGAACTTTTTATGGCTTTAAATGCATTTTCAGCCTGATTGTACACTTCAGGTGAAAATGTCAAAATCTTCAAAATGAGCAAAAGCACAATGAAATTAATGCTTGAATCATCTTCATTTTGCTAAAATACACTAATGACAGCAAAAAGTTTGAGTCTACAACATTTAGTTAAGGTGTGAGAGCCAAAATGAACTTTTTATGGCTTTAAATGCATTTTCAGCCTGATTGTACACTTCAGGTGAAAATGTCAAAATCTTCAAAATGAGCAAAAGCACAATGAAATTAATGCTTGAATCATCTTCATTTTGCTAACATACACTAATGACAGCAAAAAGTTTGAGTCTACAACATTTAGTTAAGGTGTGAGAGCCAAAATGAACTTTTTATTGCTTTAAACGCGTTTTCAGCCCCTAATTGTACACTTCAGGTGAAAATGTCAAAATCTTCAAAATGAGCAAAAGCACAATGAAATTAATGCTTGAATCATCTTCATTTTGCTAAAATACACTAATGACAGCAAAAAGTTTGAGTCTACAACATTTAGTTAAGGTGTGAGAGCCAAAATGAACTTTTTATGGCTTTAAATGCATTTTCAGCCTGATTGTACACTTCAGGTGAAAATGTCAAAATCTTCAAAATGAGCAAAAGCACAATGAAATTAATGCTTGAATCATCTTCATTTTGCTAACATACACTAATGACAGCAAAAAGTTTGAGTCTACAACATTTAGTTAAGGTGTGAGAGCCAAAATGAACTTTTTATGGCTTTAAATGCATTTTCAGCCTGATTGTACACTTCAGGTGAAAATGTCAAAATCTTCAAAATGAGCAAAAGCACAATGAAATTAATGCTTGAATCATCTTCATTTTGCTAAAATACACTAATGACAGCAAAAAGTTTGAGTCTACAACATTTAGTTAAGGTGTGAGAGCCAAAATGAACTTTTTATGGCTTTAAATGCATTTTCAGCCTGATTGTACACTTCAGGTGAAAATGTCAAAATCTTCAAAATGAGCAAAAGCACAATAAAATTAATGCTTGAATCATCTTCATTTTGCTAAAATATACTAATG
>NW_028233600.1:0-32006 GCF_054856555.1 Leptonotus elevatus | reverse complement strand
ACTTCAGGTGAAAATGTCAAAATCTTCAAAATGAGCAAAAGCACAATGAAATTAATGCTTGAATCATCTTCATTTGCTAAAATACACTAATGACAGCAAAAAGTTTGAGTCTACAACATTTAGTTAAGGTGTGAGAGCCAAAATGAACTTTTTATTGCTTTAAATGCATTTTCAGCCTGATTGTACACTTCAGGTGAAAATGTCAAAATCTTCAAAATGAGCAAAAGCACAATGAAATTAATGCTTGAATCATCTTCATTTTGCTAACATACACTAATGACAGCAAAAAGTTTGAGTCTACAACGTTTAGTTAAGGTGTGAGAGCCAAAATGAACTTTTTAAGGCTTTAAATGCATTTTCAGCCCGATTGTACACTTCAGGTGAAAATGTCAAAATCTTCAAAATGAGCAAAAGCACAATGAAATTAATGCTTGAATCATCTTCATTTTGCTAAAATACACTAATGACAGCAAAAAGTTTGAGTCTACAACATTTAGTTAAGGTGTGAGAGCCAAAATGAACTTTTTATGGCTTTAAATGCATTTTCAGCCTGATTGTACACTTCAGGTGAAAATGTCAAAATCTTCAAAATGAGCAAAAGCACAATGAAATTAATGCTTGAATCATCTTCATTTTGCTAACATACACTAATGACAGCAAAAAGTTTGAGTCTACAACATTTAGTTAAGGTGTGAGAGCCAAAATGAACTTTTTATGGCTTTAAATGCATTTTCAGCCCGATTGTACACTTCAGGTGAAAATGTCAAAATCTTCAAAATGAGCAAAAGCACAATAAAATTAATGCTTGAATCATCTTCATTTTGCTAAAATATACTAATGTCAGCAAAAAGTTTGAGTCTACAACATTTAGTTAAGGTGTGAGAGCCAAAATGAACTTTTTATTGCTTTAAACGCGTTTTCAGCCCCTAATTGTACACTTCAGGTGAAAATGTCAAAATCTTCAAAATGAGCAAAAGCACAATGAAATTAATGCTTGAATCATCTTCATTTTGCTAAAATACACTAATGACAGCAAAAAGTTTGAGTCTACAACATTTAGTTAAGGTGTGAGAGCCAAAATGAACTTTTTATGGCTTTAAATGCATTTTCAGCCTGATTGTACACTTCAGGTGAAAATGTCAAAATCTTCAAAATGAGCAAAAGCACAATGAAATTAATGCTTGAATCATCTTCATTTTGCTAACATACACTAATGACAGCAAAAAGTTTGAGTCTACAACATTTAGTTAAGGTGTGAGAGCCAAAATGAACTTTTTATGGCTTTAAATGCATTTTCAGCCCGATTGTACACTTCAGGTGAAAATGTCAAAATCTTCAAAATGAGCAAAAGCACAATGAAATTAATGCTTGAATCATCTTCATTTTGCTAAAATATACTAATGACAGCAAAAAGTTTGAATCTACAACATTTAGTTAAGGTGTGAGAGCCAAAATGAACTTTTTATTGCTTTAAATGCATTTTCAGCCCGATTGTACACTTCAGGTGAAAATGTCAAAATCTTCAAAATGAGCAAAAGCACAATGAAATTAATGCTTGATTCATCTTCATTTTGCTAACATACACTAATGACAGCAAAAAGTTTGAGTCTACAACATTTAGTTAAGGTGTGAGAGCCAAAATGAACTTTTTATGGCTTTAAATGCATTTTCAGCCCGATTGTACACTTCAGGTGAAAATGTCAAAATCTTCAAAATGAGCAAAAGCACAATAAAATTAATGCTTGAATCATCTTCATTTTGCTAAAATATACTAATGACAGCAAAAAGTTTGAGTCTACAACATTTAGTTAAGGTGTGAGAGCCAAAATGAACTTTTTATTGCTTTAAACGCGTTTTCAGCCCCTAATTGTACACTTCAGGTGAAAATGTCAAAATCTTCAAAATGAGCAAAAGCACAATGAAATTAATGCTTGAATCATCTTCATTTTGCTAAAATACACTAATGACACTAAAAAGTTTGAGTCGACAACATTTAGTTAAGGTGTGAGAGCCAAAATGAACTTTTTATTGCTTTAAATGCATTTTCAGCCTGATTGTACACTTCAGGTGAAAATGTCAAAATCTTCAAAATGAGCAAAAGCACAATGAAATTAATGCTTGAATCATCTTCATTTTGCTAACATACACTAATGACAGCAAAAAGTTTGAGTCTACAACATTTAGTTAAGGTGTGAGAGCCAAAATGAACTTTTTATGGCTTTAAATGCATTTTCAGCCTGATTGTACACTTCAGGTGAAAATGTCAAAATCTTCAAAATGAGCAAAAGCACAATGAAATTAATGCTTGAATCATCTTCATTTTGCTAAAATACACTAATGACAGCAAAAAGTTTGAGTCTACAACATTTAGTTAAGGTGTGAGAGCCAAAATGAACTTTTTATGGCTTTAAATGCATTTTCAGCCTGATTGTACACTTCAGGTGAAAATGTCAAAATCTTCAAAATGAGCAAAAGCACAATGAAATTAATGCTTGAATCATCTTCATTTTGCTAACATACACTAATGACAGCAAAAAGTTTGAGTCTACAACATTTAGTTAAGGTGTGAGAGCCAAAATGAACTTTTTATGGCTTTAAATGCATTTTCAGCCCGATTGTACACTTCAGGTGAAAATGTCAAAATCTTCAAAATGAGCAAAAGCACAATAAAATTAATGCTTGAATCATCTTCATTTTGCTAAAATATACTAATGTCAGCAAAAAGTTTGAGTCTACAACATTTAGTTAAGGTGTGAGAGCCAAAATGAACTTTTTATTGCTTTAAACGCGTTTTCAGCCCCTAATTGTACACTTCAGGTGAAAATGTCAAAATCTTCAAAATGAGCAAAAGCACAATGAAATTAATGCTTGAATCATCTTCATTTTGCTAAAATACACTAATGACAGCAAAAAGTTTGAGTCTACAACATTTAGTTAAGGTGTGAGAGCCAAAATGAACTTTTTATGGCTTTAAATGCATTTTCAGCCTGATTGTACACTTCAGGTGAAAATGTCAAAATCTTCAAAATGAGCAAAAGCACAATGAAATTAATGCTTGAATCATCTTCATTTTGCTAACATACACTAATGACAGCAAAAAGTTTGAGTCTACAACAATTAGTTAAGGTGTGAGAGCCAAAATGAACTTTTTATGGCTTTAAATGCATTTTCAGCCTGATTGTACACTTCAGGTGAAAATGTCAAAATCTTCAAAATGAGCAAAAGCACAATGAAATTAATGCTTGAATCATCTTCATTTTGCTAACATACACTAATGACAGCAAAAAGTTTGAGTCTACAACATTTAGTTAAGGTGTGAGAGCCAAAATGAACTTTTTATGGCTTTAAATGCATTTTCAGCCCGATTGTACACTTCAGGTGAAAATGTCAAAATCTTCAAAATGAGCAAAAGCACAATGAAATTAATGCTTGAATCATCTTCATTTTGCTAAAATACACTAATGACAGCAAAAAGTTTGAATCTACAACATTTAGTTAAGGTGTGAGAGCCAAAATGAACTTTTTATTGCTTTAAATGCATTTTCAGCCCGATTGTACACTTCAGGTGAAAATGTCAAAATCTTCAAAATGAGCAAAAGCACAATGAAATTAATGCTTGAATCATCTTCATTTTGCTAAAATACACCAATGACAGCAAAAAGTTTGAGTCTACAACATTTAGTTAAGGTGTGAGAGCCAAAATGAACTTTTTATGGCTTTAAATGCATTTTCAGCCCGATTGTACACTTCAGGTGAAAATGTCAAAATCTTCAAAATGAGCAAAAGCACAATGAAATTAATGCTTGAATCATCTTCATTTTGCTAAAATACACTAATGACAGCAAAAAGTTTGAGTCTACAACATTTAGTTAAGGTGTGAGAGCCAAAATGAACTTTTTATTGCTTTAAATGCATTTTCAGCCTGATTGTACACTTCAGGTGAAAATGTCAAAATCTTCAAAATGAGCAAAAGCACAATGAAATTAATGCTTGAATCATCTTCATTTTGCTAAAATATACTAATGTCAGCAAAAAGTTTGAGTCTACAACATTTAGTTAAGGTGTGAGAGCCAAAATGAACTTTTTATTGCTTTAAACGCGTTTTCAGCCCCTAATTGTACACTTCAGGTGAAAATGTCAAAATCTTCAAAATGAGCAAAAGCACAATGAAATTAATGCTTGAATCATCTTCATTTTGCTAAAATACACTAATGACAGCAAAAAGTTTGAGTCTACAACATTTAGTTAAGGTGTGAGAGCCAAAATGAACTTTTTATGGCTTTAAATGCATTTTCAGCCTGATTGTACACTTCAGGTGAAAATGTCAAAATCTTCAAAATGAGCAAAAGCACAATGAAATTAATGCTTGAATCATCTTCATTTTGCTAACATACACTAATGACAGCAAAAAGTTTGAGTCTACAACAATTAGTTAAGGTGTGAGAGCCAAAATGAACTTTTTATGGCTTTAAATGCATTTTCAGCCTGATTGTACACTTCAGGTGAAAATGTCAAAATCTTCAAAATGAGCAAAAGCACAATGAAATTAATGCTTGAATCATCTTCATTTTGCTAACATACACTAATGACAGCAAAAAGTTTGAGTCTACAACATTTAGTTAAGGTGTGAGAGCCAAAATGAACTTTTTATGGCTTTAAATGCATTTTCAGCCCGATTGTACACTTCAGGTGAAAATGTCAAAATCTTCAAAATGAGCAAAAGCACAATGAAATTAATGCTTGAATCATCTTCATTTTGCTAAAATACACTAATGACAGCAAAAAGTTTGAATCTACAACATTTAGTTAAGGTGTGAGAGCCAAAATGAACTTTTTATTGCTTTAAATGCATTTTCAGCCCGATTGTACACTTCAGGTGAAAATGTCAAAATCTTCAAAATGAGCAAAAGCACAATGAAATTAATGCTTGAATCATCTTCATTTTGCTAAAATACACCAATGACAGCAAAAAGTTTGAGTCTACAACATTTAGTTAAGGTGTGAGAGCCAAAATGAACTTTTTATGGCTTTAAATGCATTTTCAGCCCGATTGTACACTTCAGGTGAAAATGTCAAAATCTTCAAAATGAGCAAAAGCACAATGAAATTAATGCTTGAATCATCTTCATTTTGCTAAAATACACTAATGACAGCAAAAAGTTTGAGTCTACAACATTTAGTTAAGGTGTGAGAGCCAAAATGAACTTTTTATTGCTTTAAATGCATTTTCAGCCTGATTGTACACTTCAGGTGAAAATGTCAAAATCTTCAAAATGAGCAAAAGCACAATGAAATTAATGCTTGAATCATCTTCATTTTGCTAACATACACTAATGACAGCAAAAAGTTTGAGTCTACAACGTTTAGTTAAGGTGTGAGAGCCAAAATGAACTTTTTATGGCTTTAAATGCATTTTCAGCCCGATTGTACACTTCAGGTGAAAATGTCAAAATCTTCAAAATGAGCAAAAGCACAATAAAATTAATGCTTGAATCATCTTCATTTTGCTAAAATATACTAATGACAGCAAAAAGTTTGAGTCTACAACATTTAGTTAAGGTGTGAGAGCCAAAATGAACTTTTTATTGCTTTAAACGCGTTTTCAGCCCCTAATTGTACACTTCAGGTGAAAATGTCAAAATCTTCAAAATGAGCAAAAGCACAATGAAATTAATGCTTGAATCATCTTCATTTTGCTAAAATACACTAATGACACTAAAAAGTTTGAGTCGACAACATTTAGTTAAGGTGTGAGAGCCAAAATGAACTTTTTATTGCTTTAAATGCATTTTCAGCCTGATTGTACACTTCAGGTGAAAATGTCAAAATCTTCAAAATGAGCAAAAGCACAATGAAATTAATGCTTGAATCATCTTCATTTTGCTAACATACACTAATGACAGCAAAAAGTTTGAGTCTACAACATTTAGTTAAGGTGTGAGAGCCAAAATGAACTTTTTATGGCTTTAAATGCATTTTCAGCCCGATTGTACACTTCAGGTGAAAATGTCAAAATCTTCAAAATGAGCAAAAGCACAATAAAATTAATGCTTGAATCATCTTCATTTTGCTAAAATATACTAATGTCAGCAAAAAGTTTGAGTCTACAACATTTAGTTAAGGTGTGAGAGCCAAAATGAACTTTTTATTGCTTTAAACGCGTTTTCAGCCCCTAATTGTACACTTCAGGTGAAAATGTCAAAATCTTCAAAATGAGCAAAAGCACAATGAAATTAATGCTTGAATCATCTTCATTTTGCTAAAATACACTAATGACAGCAAAAAGTTTGAGTCTACAACATTTAGTTAAGGTGTGAGAGCCAAAATGAACTTTTTATGGCTTTAAATGCATTTTCAGCCTGATTGTACACTTCAGGTGAAAATGTCAAAATCTTCAAAATGAGCAAAAGCACAATGAAATTAATGCTTGAATCATCTTCATTTTGCTAACATACACTAATGACAGCAAAAAGTTTGAGTCTACAACATTTAGTTAAGGTGTGAGAGCCAAAATGAACTTTTTATGGCTTTAAATGCATTTTCAGCCCGATTGTACACTTCAGGTGAAAATGTCAAAATCTTCAAAATGAGCAAAAGCACAATGAAATTAATGCTTGAATCATCTTCATTTTGCTAAAATATACTAATGACAGCAAAAAGTTTGAATCTACAACATTTAGTTAAGGTGTGAGAGCCAAAATGAACTTTTTATTGCTTTAAATGCATTTTCAGCCCGATTGTACACTTCAGGTGAAAATGTCAAAATCTTCAAAATGAGCAAAAGCACAATGAAATTAATGCTTGAATCATCTTCATTTTGCTAACATACACTAATGACAGCAAAAAGTTTGAGTCTACAACATTTAGTTAAGGTGTGAGAGCCAAAATGAACTTTTTATGGCTTTAAATGCATTTTCAGCCCGATTGTACACTTCAGGTGAAAATGTCAAAATCTTCAAAATGAGCAAAAGCACAATAAAATTAATGCTTGAATCATCTTCATTTTGCTAAAATATACTAATGACAGCAAAAAGTTTGAGTCTACAACATTTAGTTAAGGTGTGAGAGCCAAAATGAACTTTTTATTGCTTTAAACGCGTTTTCAGCCCCTAATTGTACACTTCAGGTGAAAATGTCAAAATCTTCAAAATGAGCAAAAGCACAATGAAATTAATGCTTGAATCATCTTCATTTTGCTAAAATACACTAATGACACTAAAAAGTTTGAGTCGACAACATTTAGTTAAGGTGTGAGAGCCAAAATGAACTTTTTATTGCTTTAAATGCATTTTCAGCCTGATTGTACACTTCAGGTGAAAATGTCAAAATCTTCAAAATGAGCAAAAGCACAATGAAATTAATGCTTGAATCATCTTCATTTTGCTAACATACACTAATGACAGCAAAAAGTTTGAGTCTACAACATTTAGTTAAGGTGTGAGAGCCAAAATGAACTTTTTATGGCTTTAAATGCATTTTCAGCCTGATTGTACACTTCAGGTGAAAATGTCAAAATCTTCAAAATGAGCAAAAGCACAATGAAATTAATGCTTGAATCATCTTCATTTTGCTAACATACACTAATGACAGCAAAAAGTTTGAGTCTACAACATTTAGTTAAGGTGTGAGAGCCAAAATGAACTTTTTATGGCTTTAAATGCATTTTCAGCCCGATTGTACACTTCAGGTGAAAATGTCAAAATCTTCAAAATGAGCAAAAGCACAATAAAATTAATGCTTGAATCATCTTCATTTTGCTAAAATATACTAATGTCAGCAAAAAGTTTGAGTCTACAACATTTAGTTAAGGTGTGAGAGCCAAAATGAACTTTTTATTGCTTTAAACGCGTTTTCAGCCCCTAATTGTACACTTCAGGTGAAAATGTCAAAATCTTCAAAATGAGCAAAAGCACAATGAAATTAATGCTTGAATCGTCTTCATTTTGCTAAAATACACTAATGACAGCAAAAAGTTTGAGTCTACAACATTTAGTTAAGGTGTGAGAGCCAAAATGAACTTTTTATGGCTTTAAATGCATTTTCAGCCTGATTGTACACTTCAGGTGAAAATGTCAAAATCTTCAAAATGAGCAAAAGCACAATGAAATTAATGCTTGAATCATCTTCATTTTGCTAACATACACTAATGACAGCAAAAAGTTTGAGTCTACAACAATTAGTTAAGGTGTGAGAGCCAAAATGAACTTTTTATGGCTTTAAATGCATTTTCAGCCTGATTGTACACTTCAGGTGAAAATGTCAAAATCTTCAAAATGAGCAAAAGCACAATGAAATTAATGCTTGAATCATCTTCATTTTGCTAACATACACTAATGACAGCAAAAAGTTTGAGTCTACAACATTTAGTTAAGGTGTGAGAGCCAAAATGAACTTTTTATGGCTTTAAATGCATTTTCAGCCCGATTGTACACTTCAGGTGAAAATGTCAAAATCTTCAAAATGAGCAAAAGCACAATGAAATTAATGCTTGAATCATCTTCATTTTGCTAAAATACACTAATGACAGCAAAAAGTTTGAATCTACAACATTTAGTTAAGGTGTGAGAGCCAAAATGAACTTTTTATTGCTTTAAATGCATTTTCAGCCCGATTGTACACTTCAGGTGAAAATGTCAAAATCTTCAAAATGAGCAAAAGCACAATGAAATTAATGCTTGAATCATCTTCATTTTGCTAAAATACACCAATGACAGCAAAAAGTTTGAGTCTACAACATTTAGTTAAGGTGTGAGAGCCAAAATGAACTTTTTATGGCTTTAAATGCATTTTCAGCCGATTGTACACTTCAGGTGAAAATGTCAAAATCTTCAAAATGAGCAAAAGCACAATGAAATTAATGCTTGAATCATCTTCATTTTGCTAAAATACACTAATGACAGCAAAAAGTTTGAGTCTACAACATTTAGTTAAGGTGTGAGAGCCAAAATGAACTTTTTATTGCTTTAAATGCATTTTCAGCCTGATTGTACACTTCAGGTGAAAATGTCAAAATCTTCAAAATGAGCAAAAGCACAATGAAATTAATGCTTGAATCATCTTCATTTTGCTAACATACACTAATGACAGCAAAAAGTTTGAGTCTACAACGTTTAGTTAAGGTGTGAGAGCCAAAATGAACTTTTTATGGCTTTAAATGCATTTTCAGCCCGATTGTACACTTCAGGTGAAAATGTCAAAATCTTCAAAATGAGCAAAAGCACAATAAAATTAATGCTTGAATCATCTTCATTTTGCTAAAATATACTAATGACAGCAAAAAGTTTGAGTCTACAACATTTAGTTAAGGTGTGAGAGCCAAAATGAACTTTTTATTGCTTTAAACGCGTTTTCAGCCCCTAATTGTACACTTCAGGTGAAAATGTCAAAATCTTCAAAATGAGCAAAAGCACAATGAAATTAATGCTTGAATCATCTTCATTTTGCTAAAATACACTAATGACACTAAAAAGTTTGAGTCGACAACATTTAGTTAAGGTGTGAGAGCCAAAATGAACTTTTTATTGCTTTAAATGCATTTTCAGCCTGATTGTACACTTCAGGTGAAAATGTCAAAATCTTCAAAATGAGCAAAAGCACAATGAAATTAATGCTTGAATCATCTTCATTTTGCTAACATACACTAATGACAGCAAAAAGTTTGAGTCTACAACAATTAGTTAAGGTGTGAGAGCCAAAATGAACTTTTTATGGCTTTAAATGCATTTTCAGCCTGATTGTACACTTCAGGTGAAAATGTCAAAATCTTCAAAATGAGCAAAAGCACAATGAAATTAATGCTTGAATCATCTTCATTTTGCTAACATACACTAATGACAGCAAAAAGTTTGAGTCTACAACATTTAGTTAAGGTGTGAGAGCCAAAATGAACTTTTTATGGCTTTAAATGCATTTTCAGCCCGATTGTACACTTCAGGTGAAAATGTCAAAATCTTCAAAATGAGCAAAAGCACAATGAAATTAATGCTTGAATCATCTTCATTTTGCTAAAATACACTAATGACAGCAAAAAGTTTGAATCTACAACATTTAGTTAAGGTGTGAGAGCCAAAATGAACTTTTTATTGCTTTAAATGCATTTTCAGCCCGATTGTACACTTCAGGTGAAAATGTCAAAATCTTCAAAATGAGCAAAAGCACAATGAAATTAATGCTTGAATCATCTTCATTTTGCTAAAATACACCAATGACAGCAAAAAGTTTGAGTCTACAACATTTAGTTAAGGTGTGAGAGCCAAAATGAACTTTTTATGGCTTTAAATGCATTTTCAGCCCGATTGTACACTTCAGGTGAAAATGTCAAAATCTTCAAAATGAGCAAAAGCACAATGAAATTAATGCTTGAATCATCTTCATTTTGCTAAAATACACTAATGACAGCAAAAAGTTTGAGTCTACAACATTTAGTTAAGGTGTGAGAGCCAAAATGAACTTTTTATTGCTTTAAATGCATTTTCAGCCTGATTGTACACTTCAGGTGAAAATGTCAAAATCTTCAAAATGAGCAAAAGCACAATGAAATTAATGCTTGAATCATCTTCATTTTGCTAACATACACTAATGACAGCAAAAAGTTTGAGTCTACAACGTTTAGTTAAGGTGTGAGAGCCAAAATGAACTTTTTATGGCTTTAAATGCATTTTCAGCCCGATTGTACACTTCAGGTGAAAATGTCAAAATCTTCAAAATGAGCAAAAGCACAATAAAATTAATGCTTGAATCATCTTCATTTTGCTAAAATATACTAATGACAGCAAAAAGTTTGAGTCTACAACATTTAGTTAAGGTGTGAGAGCCAAAATGAACTTTTTATTGCTTTAAACGCGTTTTCAGCCCCTAATTGTACACTTCAGGTGAAAATGTCAAAATCTTCAAAATGAGCAAAAGCACAATGAAATTAATGCTTGAATCATCTTCATTTTGCTAAAATACACTAATGACACTAAAAAGTTTGAGTCGACAACATTTAGTTAAGGTGTGAGAGCCAAAATGAACTTTTTATTGCTTTAAATGCATTTTCAGCCTGATTGTACACTTCAGGTGAAAATGTCAAAATCTTCAAAATGAGCAAAAGCACAATGAAATTAATGCTTGAATCATCTTCATTTTG
Source organism: Leptonotus elevatus (assembly GCF_054856555.1). NCBI lineage: Eukaryota > Metazoa > Chordata > Actinopteri > Syngnathiformes > Syngnathidae > Leptonotus > Leptonotus elevatus. The sequence continues at coordinate 20,878 of NW_028233600.1, read as the reverse complement.
CTAACATACACTAATGACAGCAAAAAGTTTGAGTCTACAACATTTAGTTAAGGTGTGAGAGCCAAAATGAACTTTTTATGGCTTTAAATGCATTTTCAGCCTGATTGTACACTTCAGGTGAAAATGTCAAAATCTTCAAAATGAGCAAAAGCACAATGAAATTAATGCTTGAATCATCTTCATTTTGCTAAAATACACTAATGACAGCAAAAAGTTTGAGTCTACAACATTTAGTTAAGGTGTGAGAGCCAAAATGAACTTTTTATGGCTTTAAATGCATTTTCAGCCTGATTGTACACTTCAGGTGAAAATGTCAAAATCTTCAAAATGAGCAAAAGCACAATGAAATTAATGCTTGAATCATCTTCATTTTGCTAACATACACTAATGACAGCAAAAAGTTTGAGTCTACAACATTTAGTTAAGGTGTGAGAGCCAAAATGAACTTTTTATGGCTTTAAATGCATTTTCAGCCCGATTGTACACTTCAGGTGAAAATGTCAAAATCTTCAAAATGAGCAAAAGCACAATAAAATTAATGCTTGAATCATCTTCATTTTGCTAAAATATACTAATGTCAGCAAAAAGTTTGAGTCTACAACATTTAGTTAAGGTGTGAGAGCCAAAATGAACTTTTTATTGCTTTAAACGCGTTTTCAGCCCCTAATTGTACACTTCAGGTGAAAATGTCAAAATCTTCAAAATGAGCAAAAGCACAATGAAATTAATGCTTGAATCATCTTCATTTTGCTAAAATACACTAATGACAGCAAAAAGTTTGAGTCTACAACATTTAGTTAAGGTGTGAGAGCCAAAATGAACTTTTTATGGCTTTAAATGCATTTTCAGCCTGATTGTACACTTCAGGTGAAAATGTCAAAATCTTCAAAATGAGCAAAAGCACAATGAAATTAATGCTTGAATCATCTTCATTTTGCTAACATACACTAATGACAGCAAAAAGTTTGAGTCTACAACATTTAGTTAAGGTGTGAGAGCCAAAATGAACTTTTTATGGCTTTAAATGCATTTTCAGCCCGATTGTACACTTCAGGTGAAAATGTCAAAATCTTCAAAATGAGCAAAAGCACAATGAAATTAATGCTTGAATCATCTTCATTTTGCTAAAATATACTAATGACAGCAAAAAGTTTGAGTCTACAACATTTAGTTAAGGTGTGAGAGCCAAAATGAACTTTTTATTGCTTTAAACGCGTTTTCAGCCCCTAATTGTACACTTCAGGTGAAAATGTCAAAATCTTCAAAATGAGCAAAAGCACAATGAAATTAATGCTTGAATCATCTTCATTTTGCTAAAATACACTAATGACACTAAAAAGTTTGAGTCGACAACATTTAGTTAAGGTGTGAGAGCCAAAATGAACTTTTTATTGCTTTAAATGCATTTTCAGCCTGATTGTACACTTCAGGTGAAAATGTCAAAATCTTCAAAATGAGCAAAAGCACAATGAAATTAATGCTTGAATCATCTTCATTTTGCTAACATACACTAATGACAGCAAAAAGTTTGAGTCTACAACAATTAGTTAAGGTGTGAGAGCCAAAATGAACTTTTTATGGCTTTAAATGCATTTTCAGCCTGATTGTACACTTCAGGTGAAAATGTCAAAATCTTCAAAATGAGCAAAAGCACAATGAAATTAATGCTTGAATCATCTTCATTTTGCTAACATACACTAATGACAGCAAAAAGTTTGAGTCTACAACATTTAGTTAAGGTGTGAGAGCCAAAATGAACTTTTTATGGCTTTAAATGCATTTTCAGCCCGATTGTACACTTCAGGTGAAAATGTCAAAATCTTCAAAATGAGCAAAAGCACAATGAAATTAATGCTTGAATCATCTTCATTTTGCTAAAATACACTAATGACAGCAAAAAGTTTGAATCTACAACATTTAGTTAAGGTGTGAGAGCCAAAATGAACTTTTTATTGCTTTAAATGCATTTTCAGCCCGATTGTACACTTCAGGTGAAAATGTCAAAATCTTCAAAATGAGCAAAAGCACAATGAAATTAATGCTTGAATCATCTTCATTTTGCTAAAATACACCAATGACAGCAAAAAGTTTGAGTCTACAACATTTAGTTAAGGTGTGAGAGCCAAAATGAACTTTTTATGGCTTTAAATGCATTTTCAGCCCGATTGTACACTTCAGGTGAAAATGTCAAAATCTTCAAAATGAGCAAAAGCACAATGAAATTAATGCTTGAATCATCTTCATTTTGCTAAAATACACTAATGACAGCAAAAAGTTTGAGTCTACAACATTTAGTTAAGGTGTGAGAGCCAAAATGAACTTTTTATTGCTTTAAATGCATTTTCAGCCTGATTGTACACTTCAGGTGAAAATGTCAAAATCTTCAAAATGAGCAAAAGCACAATGAAATTAATGCTTGAATCATCTTCATTTTGCTAACATACACTAATGACAGCAAAAAGTTTGAGTCTACAACGTTTAGTTAAGGTGTGAGAGCCAAAATGAACTTTTTATGGCTTTAAATGCATTTTCAGCCCGATTGTACACTTCAGGTGAAAATGTCAAAATCTTCAAAATGAGCAAAAGCACAATAAAATTAATGCTTGAATCATCTTCATTTTGCTAAAATATACTAATGACAGCAAAAAGTTTGAGTCTACAACATTTAGTTAAGGTGTGAGAGCCAAAATGAACTTTTTATTGCTTTAAACGCGTTTTCAGCCCCTAATTGTACACTTCAGGTGAAAATGTCAAAATCTTCAAAATGAGCAAAAGCACAATGAAATTAATGCTTGAATCATCTTCATTTTGCTAAAATACACTAATGACACTAAAAAGTTTGAGTCGACAACATTTAGTTAAGGTGTGAGAGCCAAAATGAACTTTTTATTGCTTTAAATGCATTTTCAGCCTGATTGTACACTTCAGGTGAAAATGTCAAAATCTTCAAAATGAGCAAAAGCACAATGAAATTAATGCTTGAATCATCTTCATTTTGCTAACATACACTAATGACAGCAAAAAGTTTGAGTCTACAACATTTAGTTAAGGTGTGAGAGCCAAAATGAACTTTTTATGGCTTTAAATGCATTTTCAGCCTGATTGTACACTTCAGGTGAAAATGTCAAAATCTTCAAAATGAGCAAAAGCACAATGAAATTAATGCTTGAATCATCTTCATTTTGCTAAAATACACTAATGACAGCAAAAAGTTTGAGTCTACAACATTTAGTTAAGGTGTGAGAGCCAAAATGAACTTTTTATGGCTTTAAATGCATTTTCAGCCTGATTGTACACTTCAGGTGAAAATGTCAAAATCTTCAAAATGAGCAAAAGCACAATGAAATTAATGCTTGAATCATCTTCATTTTGCTAACATACACTAATGACAGCAAAAAGTTTGAGTCTACAACATTTAGTTAAGGTGTGAGAGCCAAAATGAACTTTTTATGGCTTTAAATGCATTTTCAGCCCGATTGTACACTTCAGGTGAAAATGTCAAAATCTTCAAAATGAGCAAAAGCACAATAAAATTAATGCTTGAATCATCTTCATTTTGCTAAAATATACTAATGTCAGCAAAAAGTTTGAGTCTACAACATTTAGTTAAGGTGTGAGAGCCAAAATGAACTTTTTATTGCTTTAAACGCGTTTTCAGCCCCTAATTGTACACTTCAGGTGAAAATGTCAAAATCTTCAAAATGAGCAAAAGCACAATGAAATTAATGCTTGAATCATCTTCATTTTGCTAAAATACACTAATGACAGCAAAAAGTTTGAGTCTACAACATTTAGTTAAGGTGTGAGAGCCAAAATGAACTTTTTATGGCTTTAAATGCATTTTCAGCCTGATTGTACACTTCAGGTGAAAATGTCAAAATCTTCAAAATGAGCAAAAGCACAATGAAATTAATGCTTGAATCATCTTCATTTTGCTAACATACACTAATGACAGCAAAAAGTTTGAGTCTACAACATTTAGTTAAGGTGTGAGAGCCAAAATGAACTTTTTATGGCTTTAAATGCATTTTCAGCCCGATTGTACACTTCAGGTGAAAATGTCAAAATCTTCAAAATGAGCAAAAGCACAATGAAATTAATGCTTGAATCATCTTCATTTTGCTAAAATATACTAATGACAGCAAAAAGTTTGAATCTACAACATTTAGTTAAGGTGTGAGAGCCAAAATGAACTTTTTATTGCTTTAAATGCATTTTCAGCCCGATTGTACACTTCAGGTGAAAATGTCAAAATCTTCAAAATGAGCAAAAGCACAATGAAATTAATGCTTGAATCATCTTCATTTTGCTAACATACACTAATGACAGCAAAAAGTTTGAGTCTACAACATTTAGTTAAGGTGTGAGAGCCAAAATGAACTTTTTATGGCTTTAAATGCATTTTCAGCCCGATTGTACACTTCAGGTGAAAATGTCAAAATCTTCAAAATGAGCAAAAGCACAATAAAATTAATGCTTGAATCATCTTCATTTTGCTAAAATATACTAATGACAGCAAAAAGTTTGAGTCTACAACATTTAGTTAAGGTGTGAGAGCCAAAATGAACTTTTTATTGCTTTAAACGCGTTTTCAGCCCCTAATTGTACACTTCAGGTGAAAATGTCAAAATCTTCAAAATGAGCAAAAGCACAATGAAATTAATGCTTGAATCATCTTCATTTTGCTAAAATACACTAATGACACTAAAAAGTTTGAGTCGACAACATTTAGTTAAGGTGTGAGAGCCAAAATGAACTTTTTATTGCTTTAAATGCATTTTCAGCCTGATTGTACACTTCAGGTGAAAATGTCAAAATCTTCAAAATGAGCAAAAGCACAATGAAATTAATGCTTGAATCATCTTCATTTTGCTAACATACACTAATGACAGCAAAAAGTTTGAGTCTACAACATTTAGTTAAGGTGTGAGAGCCAAAATGAACTTTTTATGGCTTTAAATGCATTTTCAGCCTGATTGTACACTTCAGGTGAAAATGTCAAAATCTTCAAAATGAGCAAAAGCACAATGAAATTAATGCTTGAATCATCTTCATTTTGCTAAAATACACTAATGACAGCAAAAAGTTTGAGTCTACAACATTTAGTTAAGGTGTGAGAGCCAAAATGAACTTTTTATGGCTTTAAATGCATTTTCAGCCTGATTGTACACTTCAGGTGAAAATGTCAAAATCTTCAAAATGAGCAAAAGCACAATGAAATTAATGCTTGAATCATCTTCATTTTGCTAACATACACTAATGACAGCAAAAAGTTTGAGTCTACAACATTTAGTTAAGGTGTGAGAGCCAAAATGAACTTTTTATGGCTTTAAATGCATTTTCAGCCCGATTGTACACTTCAGGTGAAAATGTCAAAATCTTCAAAATGAGCAAAAGCACAATAAAATTAATGCTTGAATCATCTTCATTTTGCTAAAATATACTAATGTCAGCAAAAAGTTTGAGTCTACAACATTTAGTTAAGGTGTGAGAGCCAAAGTGAACTTTTTATTGCTTTAAACGCGTTTTCAGCCCCTAATTGTACACTTCAGGTGAAAATGTCAAAATCTTCAAAATGAGCAAAAGCACAATGAAATTAATGCTTGAATCATCTTCATTTTGCTAAAATACACCAATGACAGCAAAAAGTTTGAGTCTACAACATTTAGTTAAGGTGTGAGAGCCAAAATGAACTTTTTATGGCTTTAAATGCATTTTCAGCCCGATTGTACACTTCAGGTGAAAATGTCAAAATCTTCAAAATGAGCAAAAGCACAATGAAATTAATGCTTGAATCATCTTCATTTTGCTAAAATACACTAATGACAGCAAAAAGTTTGAGTCTACAACATTTAGTTAAGGTGTGAGAGCCAAAATGAACTTTTTATTGCTTTAAATGCATTTTCAGCCTGATTGTACACTTCAGGTGAAAATGTCAAAATCTTCAAAATGAGCAAAAGCACAATGAAATTAATGCTTGAATCATCTTCATTTTGCTAACATACACTAATGACAGCAAAAAGTTTGAGTCTACAACGTTTAGTTAAGGTGTGAGAGCCAAAATGAACTTTTTATGGCTTTAAATGCATTTTCAGCCCGATTGTACACTTCAGGTGAAAATGTCAAAATCTTCAAAATGAGCAAAAGCACAATAAAATTAATGCTTGAATCATCTTCATTTTGCTAAAATATACTAATGACAGCAAAAAGTTTGAGTCTACAACATTTAGTTAAGGTGTGAGAGCCAAAATGAACTTTTTATTGCTTTAAACGCGTTTTCAGCCCCTAATTGTACACTTCAGGTGAAAATGTCAAAATCTTCAAAATGAGCAAAAGCACAATGAAATTAATGCTTGAATCATCTTCATTTTGCTAAAATACACTAATGACACTAAAAAGTTTGAGTCGACAACATTTAGTTAAGGTGTGAGAGCCAAAATGAACTTTTTATTGCTTTAAATGCATTTTCAGCCTGATTGTACACTTCAGGTGAAAATGTCAAAATCTTCAAAATGAGCAAAAGCACAATGAAATTAATGCTTGAATCATCTTCATTTTGCTAACATACACTAATGACAGCAAAAAGTTTGAGTCTACAACATTTAGTTAAGGTGTGAGAGCCAAAATGAACTTTTTATGGCTTTAAATGCATTTTCAGCCTGATTGTACACTTCAGGTGAAAATGTCAAAATCTTCAAAATGAGCAAAAGCACAATGAAATTAATGCTTGAATCATCTTCATTTTGCTAAAATACACTAATGACAGCAAAAAGTTTGAGTCTACAACATTTAGTTAAGGTGTGAGAGCCAAAATGAACTTTTTATGGCTTTAAATGCATTTTCAGCCTGATTGTACACTTCAGGTGAAAATGTCAAAATCTTCAAAATGAGCAAAAGCACAATGAAATTAATGCTTGAATCATCTTCATTTTGCTAACATACACTAATGACAGCAAAAAGTTTGAGTCTACAACATTTAGTTAAGGTGTGAGAGCCAAAATGAACTTTTTGTGGCTTTAAATGCATTTTCAGCCCGATTGTACACTTCAGGTGAAAATGTCAAAATCTTCAAAATGAGCAAAAGCACAATAAAATTAATGCTTGAATCATCTTCATTTTGCTAAAATATACTAATGTCAGCAAAAAGTTTGAGTCTACAACATTTAGTTAAGGTGTGAGAGCCAAAATGAACTTTTTATTGCTTTAAACGCGTTTTCAGCCCCTAATTGTACACTTCAGGTGAAAATGTCAAAATCTTCAAAATGAGCAAAAGCACAATGAAATTAATGCTTGAATCATCTTCATTTTGCTAAAATACACTAATGACAGCAAAAAGTTTGAGTCTACAACATTTAGTTAAGGTGTGAGAGCCAAAATGAACTTTTTATGGCTTTAAATGCATTTTCAGCCTGATTGTACACTTCAGGTGAAAATGTCAAAATCTTCAAAATGAGCAAAAGCACAATGAAATTAATGCTTGAATCATCTTCATTTTGCTAACATACACTAATGACAGCAAAAAGTTTGAGTCTACAACATTTAGTTAAGGTGTGAGAGCCAAAATGAACTTTTTATGGCTTTAAATGCATTTTCAGCCCGATTGTACACTTCAGGTGAAAATGTCAAAATCTTCAAAATGAGCAAAAGCACAATGAAATTAATGCTTGAATCATCTTCATTTTGCTAAAATATACTAATGACAGCAAAAAGTTTGAATCTACAACATTTAGTTAAGGTGTGAGAGCCAAAATGAACTTTTTATTGCTTTAAATGCATTTTCAGCCCGATTGTACACTTCAGGTGAAAATGTCAAAATCTTCAAAATGAGCAAAAGCACAATGAAATTAATGCTTGAATCATCTTCATTTTGCTAACATACACTAATGACAGCAAAAAGTTTGAGTCTACAACATTTAGTTAAGGTGTGAGAGCCAAAATGAACTTTTTATGGCTTTAAATGCATTTTCAGCCCGATTGTACACTTCAGGTGAAAATGTCAAAATCTTCAAAATGAGCAAAAGCACAATAAAATTAATGCTTGAATCATCTTCATTTTGCTAAAATATACTAATGACAGCAAAAAGTTTGAGTCTACAACATTTAGTTAAGGTGTGAGAGCCAAAATGAACTTTTTATTGCTTTAAACGCGTTTTCAGCCCCTAATTGTACACTTCAGGTGAAAATGTCAAAATCTTCAAAATGAGCAAAAGCACAATGAAATTAATGCTTGAATCATCTTCATTTTGCTAAAATACACTAATGACACTAAAAAGTTTGAGTCGACAACATTTAGTTAAGGTGTGAGAGCCAAAATGAACTTTTTATTGCTTTAAATGCATTTTCAGCCTGATTGTACACTTCAGGTGAAAATGTCAAAATCTTCAAAATGAGCAAAAGCACAATGAAATTAATGCTTGAATCATCTTCATTTTGCTAACATACACTAATGACAGCAAAAAGTTTGAGTCTACAACATTTAGTTAAGGTGTGAGAGCCAAAATGAACTTTTTATGGCTTTAAATGCATTTTCAGCCTGATTGTACACTTCAGGTGAAAATGTCAAAATCTTCAAAATGAGCAAAAGCACAATGAAATTAATGCTTGAATCATCTTCATTTTGCTAAAATACACTAATGACAGCAAAAAGTTTGAGTCTACAACATTTAGTTAAGGTGTGAGAGCCAAAATGAACTTTTTATGGCTTTAAATGCATTTTCAGCCTGATTGTACACTTCAGGTGAAAATGTCAAAATCTTCAAAATGAGCAAAAGCACAATGAAATTAATGCTTGAATCATCTTCATTTTGCTAACATACACTAATGACAGCAAAAAGTTTGAGTCTACAACATTTAGTTAAGGTGTGAGAGCCAAAATGAACTTTTTATGGCTTTAAATGCATTTTCAGCCCGATTGTACACTTCAGGTGAAAATGTCAAAATCTTCAAAATGAGCAAAAGCACAATAAAATTAATGCTTGAATCATCTTCATTTTGCTAAAATATACTAATGTCAGCAAAAAGTTTGAGTCTACAACATTTAGTTAAGGTGTGAGAGCCAAAATGAACTTTTTATGGCTTTAAATGCATTTTCAGCCCGATTGTACACTTCAGGTGAAAATGTCAAAATCTTCAAAATGAGCAAAAGCACAATGAAATTAATGCTTGAATCATCTTCATTTTGCTAAAATACACTAATGACAGCAAAAAGTTTGAATCTACAACATTTAGTTAAGGTGTGAGAGCCAAAATGAACTTTTTATTGCTTTAAATGCATTTTCAGCCCGATTGTACACTTCAGGTGAAAATGTCAAAATCTTCAAAATGAGCAAAAGCACAATGAAATTAATGCTTGAATCATCTTCATTTTGCTAAAATACACCAATGACAGCAAAAAGTTTGAGTCTACAACATTTAGTTAAGGTGTGAGAGCCAAAATGAACTTTTTATGGCTTTAAATGCATTTTCAGCCCGATTGTACACTTCAGGTGAAAATGTCAAAATCTTCAAAATGAGCAAAAGCACAATGAAATTAATGCTTGAATCATCTTCATTTTGCTAAAATACACTAATGACAGCAAAAAGTTTGAGTCTACAACATTTAGTTAAGGTGTGAGAGCCAAAATGAACTTTTTATTGCTTTAAATGCATTTTCAGCCTGATTGTACACTTCAGGTGAAAATGTCAAAATCTTCAAAATGAGCAAAAGCACAATGAAATTAATGCTTGAATCATCTTCATTTTGCTAACATACACTAATGACAGCAAAAAGTTTGAGTCTACAACGTTTAGTTAAGGTGTGAGAGCCAAAATGAACTTTTTATGGCTTTAAATGCATTTTCAGCCCGATTGTACACTTCAGGTGAAAATGTCAAAATCTTCAAAATGAGCAAAAGCACAATAAAATTAATGCTTGAATCATCTTCATTTTGCTAAAATATACTAATGACAGCAAAAAGTTTGAGTCTACAACATTTAGTTAAGGTGTGAGAGCCAAAATGAACTTTTTATTGCTTTAAACGCGTTTTCAGCCCCTAATTGTACACTTCAGGTGAAAATGTCAAAATCTTCAAAATGAGCAAAAGCACAATGAAATTAATGCTTGAATCATCTTCATTTTGCTAAAATACACTAATGACACTAAAAAGTTTGAGTCGACAACATTTAGTTAAGGTGTGAGAGCCAAAATGAACTTTTTATGGCTTTAAATGCATTTTCAGCCTGATTGTACACTTCAGGTGAAAATGTCAAAATCTTCAAAATGAGCAAAAGCACAATGAAATTAATGCTTGAATCATCTTCATTTTGCTAACATACACTAATGACAGCAAAAAGTTTGAGTCTACAACATTTAGTTAAGGTGTGAGAGCCAAAATGAACTTTTTATGGCTTTAAATGCATTTTCAGCCCGATTGTACACTTCAGGTGAAAATGTCAAAATCTTCAAAATGAGCAAAAGCACAATGAAATTAATGCTTGAATCATCTTCATTTTGCTAAAATACACTAATGACAGCAAAAAGTTTGAATCTACAACATTTAGTTAAGGTGTGAGAGCCAAAATGAACTTTTTTATTGCTTTAAATGCATTTTCAGCCCGATTGTACACTTCAGGTGAAAATGTCAAAATCTTCAAAATGAGCAAAAGCACAATGAAATTAATGCTTGAATCATCTTCATTTTGCTAAAATACACCAATGACAGCAAAAAGTTTGAGTCTACAACATTTAGTTAAGGTGTGAGAGCCAAAATGAACTTTTTATGGCTTTAAATGCATTTTCAGCCTGATTGTACACTTCAGGTGAAAATGTCAAAATCTTCAAAATGAGCAAAAGCACAATGAAATTAATGCTTGAATCATCTTCATTTTGCTAACATACACTAATGACAGCAAAAAGTTTGAGTCTACAACATTTAGTTAAGGTGTGAGAGCCAAAATGAACTTTTTATGGCTTTAAATGCATTTTCAGCCCGATTGTACACTTCAGGTGAAAATGTCAAAATCTTCAAAATGAGCAAAAGCACAATGAAATTAATGCTTGAATCATCTTCATTTTGCTAAAATACACTAATGACAGCAAAAAGTTTGAATCTACAACATTTAGTTAAGGTGTGAGAGCCAAAATGAACTTTTTTATTGCTTTAAATGCATTTTCAGCCCGATTGTACACTTCAGGTGAAAATGTCAAAATCTTCAAAATGAGCAAAAGCACAATGAAATTAATGCTTGAATCATCTTCATTTTGCTAAAATACACCAATGACAGCAAAAAGTTTGAGTCTACAACATTTAGTTAAGGTGTGAGAGCCAAAATGAACTTTTTATGGCTTTAAATGCATTTTCAGCCCGATTGTACACTTCAGGTGAAAATGTCAAAATCTTCAAAATGAGCAAAAGCACAATGAAATTAATGCTTGAATCATCTTCATTTTGCTAAAATACACTAATGACAGCAAAAAGTTTGAGTCTACAACATTTAGTTAAGGTGTGAGAGCCAAAATGAACTTTTTATTGCTTTAAATGCATTTTCAGCCTGATTGTACACTTCAGGTGAAAATGTCAAAATCTTCAAAATGAGCAAAAGCACAATGAAATTAATGCTTGAATCATCTTCATTTTGCTAACATACACTAATGACAGCAAAAAGTTTGAGTCTACAACGTTTAGTTAAGGTGTGAGAGCCAAAATGAACTTTTTATGGCTTTAAATGCATTTTCAGCCCGATTGTACACTTAAGGTGAAAATGTCAAAATCTTCAAAATGAGCAAAAGCACAATAAAATTAATGCTTGAATCATCTTCATTTTGCTAAAATGTACTAATGACAGCAAAAAGTTTGAGTCTACAACATTTAGTTAAGGTGTGAGAGCCAAAATGAACTTTTTATTGCTTTAAACGCGTTTTCAGCCCCTAATTGTACACTTCAGGTGAAAATGTCAAAATCTTCAAAATGAGCAAAAGCACAATGAAATTAATGCTTGAATCATCTTCATTTTGCTAAAATACACTAATGACAGCAAAAAGTTTGAGTCTACAACATTTAGTTAAGGTGTGAGAGCCAAAATGAACTTTTTATGGCTTTAAATGCATTTTCAGCCTGATTGTACACTTCAGGTGAAAATGTCAAAATCTTCAAAATGAGCAAAAGCACAATGAAATTAATGCTTGAATCATCTTCATTTTGCTAACATACACTAATGACAGCAAAAAGTTTGAGTCTACAACATTTAGTTAAGGTGTGAGAGCCAAAATGAACTTTTTATGGCTTTAAATGCATTTTCAGCCCGATTGTACACTTCAGGTGAAAATGTCAAAATCTTCAAAATGAGCAAAAGCACAATAAAATTAATGCTTGAATCATCTTCATTTTGCTAAAATATACTAATGTCAGCAAAAAGTTTGAGTCTACAACATTTAGTTAAGGTGTGAGAGCCAAAATGAACTTTTTATTGCTTTAAACGCGTTTTCAGCCCCTAATTGTACACTTCAGGTGAAAATGTCAAAATCTTCAAAATGAGCAAAAGCACAATGAAATTAATGCTTGAATCATCTTCATTTTGCTAAAATACACTAATGACAGCAAAAAGTTTGAGTCTACAACATTTAGTTAAGGTGTGAGAGCCAAAATGAACTTTTTATGGCTTTAAATGCATTTTCAGCCTGATTGTACACTTCAGGTGAAAATGTCAAAATCTTCAAAATGAGCAAAAGCACAATGAAATTAATGCTTGAATCATCTTCATTTTGCTAACATACACTAATGACAGCAAAAAGTTTGAGTCTACAACAATTAGTTAAGGTGTGAGAGCCAAAATGAACTTTTTATGGCTTTAAATGCATTTTCAGCCTGATTGTACACTTCAGGTGAAAATGTCAAAATCTTCAAAATGAGCAAAAGCACAATGAAATTAATGCTTGAATCATCTTCATTTTGCTAACATACACTAATGACAGCAAAAAGTTTGAGTCTACAACATTTAGTTAAGGTGTGAGAGCCAAAATGAACTTTTTATGGCTTTAAATGCATTTTCAGCCCGATTGTACACTTCAGGTGAAAATGTCAAAATCTTCAAAATGAGCAAAAGCACAATGAAATTAATGCTTGAATCATCTTCATTTTGCTAAAATACACTAATGACAGCAAAAAGTTTGAATCTACAACATTTAGTTAAGGTGTGAGAGCCAAAATGAACTTTTTATTGCTTTAAATGCATTTTCAGCCCGATTGTACACTTCAGGTGAAAATGTCAAAATCTTCAAAATGAGCAAAAGCACAATGAAATTAATGCTTGAATCATCTTCATTTTGCTAAAATACACCAATGACAGCAAAAAGTTTGAGTCTACAACATTTAGTTAAGGTGTGAGAGCCAAAATGAACTTTTTATGGCTTTAAATGCATTTTCAGCCCGATTGTACACTTCAGGTGAAAATGTCAAAATCTTCAAAATGAGCAAAAGCACAATGAAATTAATGCTTGAATCATCTTCATTTTGCTAAAATACACTAATGACAGCAAAAAGTTTGAGTCTACAACATTTAGTTAAGGTGTGAGAGCCAAAATGAACTTTTTATTGCTTTAAATGCATTTTCAGCCTGATTGTACACTTCAGGTGAAAATGTCAAAATCTTCAAAATGAGCAAAAGCACAATGAAATTAATGCTTGAATCATCTTCATTTTGCTAACATACACTAATGACAGCAAAAAGTTTGAGTCTACAACGTTTAGTTAAGGTGTGAGAGCCAAAATGAACTTTTTATGGCTTTAAATGCATTTTCAGCCCGATTGTACACTTCAGGTGAAAATGTCAAAATCTTCAAAATGAGCAAAAGCACAATAAAATTAATGCTTGAATCATCTTCATTTTGCTAAAATATACTAATGACAGCAAAAAGTTTGAGTCTACAACATTTAGTTAAGGTGTGAGAGCCAAAATGAACTTTTTATTGCTTTAAACGCGTTTTCAGCCCCTAATTGTACACTTCAGGTGAAAATGTCAAAATCTTCAAAATGAGCAAAAGCACAATGAAATTAATGCTTGAATCATCTTCATTTTGCTAAAATACACTAATGACACTAAAAAGTTTGAGTCGACAACATTTAGTTAAGGTGTGAGAGCCAAAATTAACTTTTTATGGCTTTAAATGCATTTTCAGCCCGATTGTACACTTCAGGTGAAAATGTCAAAATCTTCAAAATGAGCAAAAGCACAATAAAATTAATGCTTGAATCATCTTCATTTTGCTAAAATATACTAATGTCAGCAAAAAGTTTGAGTCTACAACATTTAGTTAAGGTGTGAGAGCCAAAATGAACTTTTTATTGCTTTAAACGCGTTTTCAGCCCCTAATTGTACACTTCAGGTGAAAATGTCAAAATCTTCAAAATGAGCAAAAGCACAATGAAATTAATGCTTGAATCATCTTCATTTTGCTAAAATACACTAATGACAGCAAAAAGTTTGAGTCTACAACATTTAGTTAAGGTGTGAGAGCCAAAATGAACTTTTTATGGCTTTAAATGCATTTTCAGCCTGATTGTACACTTCAGGTGAAAATGTCAAAATCTTCAAAATGAGCAAAAGCACAATGAAATTAATGCTTGAATCATCTTCATTTTGCTAACATACACTAATGACAGCAAAAAGTTTGAGTCTACAACATTTAGTTAAGGTGTGAGAGCCAAAATGAACTTTTTATGGCTTTAAATGCATTTTCAGCCCGATTGTACACTTCAGGTGAAAATGTCAAAATCTTCAAAATGAGCAAAAGCACAATGAAATTAATGCTTGAATCATCTTCATTTTGCTAAAATACACTAATGACAGCAAAAAGTTTGAATCTACAACATTTAATTAAGGTGTGAGAGCCAAAATGAACTTTTTATTGCTTTAAATGCATTTTCAGCCCGATTGTACACTTCAGGTGAAAATGTCAAAATCTTCAAAATGAGCAAAACCACAATGAAATTAATGCTTGAATCATCTTCATTTTGCTAAAATACACCAATGACAGCAAAAAGTTTGAGTCTACAACATTTAGTTAAGGTGTGAGAGCCAAAATGAACTTTTTATGGCTTTAAATGCATTTTCAGCCCGATTGTACACTTCAGGTGAAAATGTCAAAATCTTCAAAATGAGCAAAAGCACAATGAAATTAATGCTTGAATCATCTTCATTTTGCTAAAATACACTAATGACAGCAAAAAGTTTGAGTCTACAACATTTAGTTAAGGTGTGAGAGCCAAAATGAACTTTTTATTGCTTTAAATGCATTTTCAGCCTGATTGTACACTTCAGGTGAAAATGTCAAAATCTTCAAAATGAGCAAAAGCACAATGAAATTAATGCTTGAATCATCTTCATTTTGCTAACATACACTAATGACAGCAAAAAGTTTGAGTCTACAACGTTTAGTTAAGGTGTGAGAGCCAAAATGAACTTTTTATGGCTTTAAATGCATTTTCAGCCCGATTGTACACTTAAGGTGAAAATGTCAAAATCTTCAAAATGAGCAAAAGCACAATAAAATTAATGCTTGAATCATCTTCATTTTGCTAAAATATACTAATGACAGCAAAAAGTTTGAGTCTACAACATTTAGTTAAGGTGTGAGAGCCAAAATGAACTTTTTATTGCTTTAAACGCGTTTTCAGCCCCTAATTGTACACTTCAGGTGAAAATGTCAAAATCTTCAAAATGAGCAAAAGCACAATGAAATTAATGCTTGAATCATCTTCATTTTGCTAAAATACACTAATGACAGCAAAAAGTTTGAGTCGACAACATTTAGTTAAGGTGTGAGAGCCAAAATGAACTTTTTATTGCTTTAAATGCATTTTCAGCCTGATTGTACACTTCAGGTGAAAATGTCAAAATCTTCAAAATGAGCAAAAGCACAATGAAATTAATGCTTGAATCATCTTCATTTTGCTAACATACACTAATGACAGCAAAAAGTTTGAGTCTACAACATTTAGTTAAGGTGTGAGAGCCAAAATGAACTTTTTATGGCTTTAAATGCATTTTCAGCCTGATTGTACACTTCAGGTGAAAATGTCAAAATCTTCAAAATGAGCAAAAGCACAATGAAATTAATGCTTGAATCATCTTCATTTTGCTAAAATACACTAATGACAGCAAAAAGTTTGATTCTACAACATTTAGTTAAGGTGTGAGAGCCAAAATGAACTTTTTATGGCTTTAAATGCATTTTCAGCCTGATTGTACACTTCAGGTGAAAATGTCAAAATCTTCAAAATGAGCAAAAGCACAATGAAATTAATGCTTGCATCATCTTCATTTTGCTAACATACACTAATGACAGCAAAAAGTTTGAGTCTACAACATTTAGTTAAGGTGTGAGAGCCAAAATGAACTTTTTATGGCTTTAAATGCATTTTCAGCCTGATTGTACACTTCAGGTGAAAATGTCAAAATCTTCAAAATGAGCAAAAGCACAATGAAATTAATGCTTGAATCATCTTCATTTTGCTAAAATACACTAATGACAGCAAAAAGTTTGAGTCTACAACATTTAGTTAAGGTGTGAGAGCCAAAATGAACTTTTTATGGCTTTAAATGCATTTTCAGCCCGATTGTACACTTCAGGTGAAAATGTCAAAATCTTCAAAATGAGCAAAAGCACAATAAAATTAATGCTTGAATCATCTTCATTTTGCTAAAATATACTAATGACAGCAAAAAGTTTGAGTCTACAACATTTAGTTAAGGTGTGAGAGCCAAAATGAACTTTTTATTGCTTTAAACGCGTTTTCAGCCCCTAATTGTACACTTCAGGTGAAAATGTCAAAATCTTCAAAATGAGCAAAAGCACAATGAAATTAATGCTTGAATCATCTTCATTTTGCTAAAATACACTAATGACAGCAAAAAGTTTGAGTCTACAACATTTAGTTAAGGTGTGAGAGCCAAAATGAACTTTTTATGGCTTTAAATGCATTTTCAGCCTGATTGTACACTTCAGGTGAAAATGTCAAAATCTTCAAAATGAGCAAAAGCACAATGAAATTAATGCTTGAATCATCTTCATTTTGCTAACATACACTAATGACAGCAAAAAGTTTGAGTCTACAACATTTAGTTAAGGTGTGAGAGCCAAAATGAACTTTTTATGGCTTTAAATGCATTTTCAGCCTGATTGTACACTTCAGGTGAAAATGTCAAAATCTTCAAAATGAGCAAAAGCACAATGAAATTAATGCTTGAATCATCTTCATTTTGCTAACATACACTAATGACAGCAAAAAGTTTGAGTCTACAACATTTAGTTAAGGTGTGAGAGCCAAAATGAACTTTTTATGGCTTTAAATGCATTTTCAGCCCGATTGTACACTTCAGGTGAAAATGTCAAAATCTTCAAAATGAGCAAAAGCACAATAAAATTAATGCTTAAATCATCTTCATTTTGCTAAAATATACTAATGACAGCAAAAAGTTTGAGTCTACAACATTTAGTTAAGGTGTGAGAGCCAAAATGAACTTTTTATTGCTTTAAACGCGTTTTCAGCCCCTAATTGTACACTTCAGGTGAAAATGTCAAAATCTTCAAAATGAGCAAAAGCACAATGAAATTAATGCTTGAATCATCTTCATTTTGCTAAAATACACTAATGACAGCAAAAAGTTTGAGTCTACAACATTTAGTTAAGGTGTGAGAGCCAAAATGAACTTTTTATGGCTTTAAATGCATTTTCAGCCTGATTGTACACTTCAGGTGAAAATGTCAAAATCTTCAAAATGAGCAAAAGCACAATGAAATTAATGCTTGAATCATCTTCATTTTGCTAACATACACTAATGACAGCAAAAAGTTTGAGTCTACAACAATTAGTTAAGGTGTGAGAGCCAAAATGAACTTTTTATGGCTTTAAATGCATTTTCAGCCCGATTGTACACTTCAGGTGAAAATGTCAAAATCTTCAAAATGAGCAAAAGCACAATAAAATTAATGCTTGAATCATCTTCATTTTGCTAAAATATACTAATGACAGCAAAAAGTTTGAGTCTACAACATTTAGTTAAGGTGTGAGAGCCAAAATGAACTTTTTATTGCTTTAAACGCGTTTTCAGCCCCTAATTGTACACTTCAGGTGAAAATGTCAAAATCTTCAAAATGAGCAAAAGCACAATGAAATTAATGCTTGAATCATCTTCATTTTGCTAAAATACACTAATGACAGCAAAAAGTTTGAGTCTACAACATTTAGTTAAGGTGTGAGAGCCAAAATGAACTTTTTATGGCTTTAAATGCATTTTCAGCCCGATTGTACACTTCAGGTGAAAATGTCAAAATCTTCAAAATGAGCAAAAGCACAATGAAATTAATGCTTGAATCATCTTCATTTTGCTAAAATACACTAATGACAGCAAAAAGTTTGAATCTACAACATTTAGTTAAGGTGTGAGAGCCAAAATGAACTTTTTATTGCTTTAAATGCATTTTCAGCCCGATTGTACACTTCAGGTGAAAATGTCAAAATCTTCAAAATGAGCAAAAGCACAATGAAATTAATGCTTGAATCATCTTCATTTTGCTAAAATACACTAATGACAGCAAAAAGTTTGAATCTACAACATTTAATTAAGGTGTGAGAGCCAAAATGAACTTTTTATTGCTTTAAATGCATTTTCAGCCCGATTGTACACTTCAGGTGAAAATGTCAAAATCTTCAAAATGAGCAAAACCACAATGAAATTAATGCTTGAATCATCTTCATTTTGCTAAAATACACCAATGACAGCAAAAAGTTTGAGTCTACAACATTTAGTTAAGGTGTGAGAGCCAAAATGAACTTTTTATGGCTTTAAATGCATTTTCAGCCCGATTGTACACTTCAGGTGAAAATGTCAAAATCTTCAAAATGAGCAAAAGCACAATGAAATTAATGCTTGAATCATCTTCATTTTGCTAAAATACACTAATGACAGCAAAAAGTTTGAGTCTACAACATTTAGTTAAGGTGTGAGAGCCAAAATGAACTTTTTATTGCTTTAAATGCATTTTCAGCCTGATTGTACACTTCAGGTGAAAATGTCAAAATCTTCAAAATGAGCAAAAGCACAATGAAATTAATGCTTGAATCATCTTCATTTTGCTAACATACACTAATGACAGCAAAAAGTTTGAGTCTACAACGTTTAGTTAAGGTGTGAGAGCCAAAATGAACTTTTTATGGCTTTAAATGCATTTTCAGCCCGATTGTACACTTAAGGTGAAAATGTCAAAATCTTCAAAATGAGCAAAAGCACAATAAAATTAATGCTTGAATCATCTTCATTTTGCTAAAATATACTAATGACAGCAAAAAGTTTGAGTCTACAACATTTAGTTAAGGTGTGAGAGCCAAAATGAACTTTTTATTGCTTTAAACGCGTTTTCAGCCCCTAATTGTACACTTCAGGTGAAAATGTCAAAATCTTCAAAATGAGCAAAAGCACAATGAAATTAATGCTTGAATCATCTTCATTTTGCTAAAATACACTAATGACAGCAAAAAGTTTGAGTCGACAACATTTAGTTAAGGTGTGAGAGCCAAAATGAACTTTTTATTGCTTTAAATGCATTTTCAGCCTGATTGTACACTTCAGGTGAAAATGTCAAAATCTTCAAAATGAGCAAAAGCACAATGAAATTAATGCTTGAATCATCTTCATTTGCTAACATACACTAATGACAGCAAAAAGTTTGAGTCTACAACATTTAGTTAAGGTGTGAGAGCCAAAATGAACTTTTTATGGCTTTAAATGCATTTTCAGCCTGATTGTACACTTCAGGTGAAAATGTCAAAATCTTCAAAATGAGCAAAAGCACAATGAAATTAATGCTTGAATCATCTTCATTTTGCTAAAATACACTAATGACAGCAAAAAGTTTGATTCTACAACATTTAGTTAAGGTGTGAGAGCCAAAATGAACTTTTTATGGCTTTAAATGCATTTTCAGCCTGATTGTACACTTCAGGTGAAAATGTCAAAATCTTCAAAATGAGCAAAAGCACAATGAAATTAATGCTTGCATCATCTTCATTTTGCTAACATACACTAATGACAGCAAAAAGTTTGAGTCTACAACATTTAGTTAAGGTGTGAGAGCCAAAATGAACTTTTTATGGCTTTAAATGCATTTTCAGCCTGATTGTACACTTCAGGTGAAAATGTCAAAATCTTCAAAATGAGCAAAAGCACAATGAAATTAATGCTTGAATCATCTTCATTTTGCTAAAATACACTAATGACAGCAAAAAGTTTGAGTCTACAACATTTAGTTAAGGTGTGAGAGCCAAATGAACTTTTTATGGCTTTAAATGCATTTTCAGCCCGATTGTACACTTCAGGTGAAAATGTCAAAATCTTCAAAATGAGCAAAAGCACAATAATTAATGCTTGAATCATCTTCATTTTGCTAAAATATACTAATGACAGCAAAAAGTTTGAGTCTACAACATTTAGTTAAGGGTGTGAGAGCCAAAATGAACTTTTTATTGCTTTAAACGCGTTTTCAGCCCCTAATTGTACACTTCAGGTGAAAATGTCAAAATCTTCAAAATGAGCAAAAGCACAATGAAATTAATGCTTGAATCATCTTCATTTTGCTAAAATACACTAATGACAGCAAAAAGTTTGAGTCTACAACATTTAGTTAAGGTGTGAGAGCCAAAATGAACTTTTTATGGCTTTAAATGCATTTTCAGCCTGATTGTACACTTCAGGTGAAAATGTCAAAATCTTCAAAATGAGCAAAAGCACAATGAAATTAATGCTTGAATCATCTTCATTTTGCTAACATACACTAATGACAGCAAAAAGTTTGAGTCTACAACATTTAGTTAAGGTGTGAGAGCCAAAATGAACTTTTTATGGC
>NW_028233599.1:30000-32573 GCF_054856555.1 Leptonotus elevatus | reverse complement strand
CTGGCCGTTGGAGGAGCTCCAGCGGACCGGGGGGAGCGCGCCCGTCTTCGGGGCTTGTTGCTGGCCGTTGGCGGAGCTCCAGCGGACCGGGGGGAGCGCGCCCGTCTTCGGGGCTTGTTGCTGGCCGTTGGAGGAGCTCCAGCGGACCGCGGGGAGCGCGCCCGTCTTCGGGGCTTGTTGCTGGCCGTTGGAGGAGCTCCAGCGGACCGCGGGGAGCGCGCCCGTCTTCGGGGCTTGTTGCTGGCCGTTGGAGGAGCTCCAGCGGACCGGGGGGGAGCCGGGCGTTCGAGTTGCCCAGGCAGGGGGTTATCCTCCACTAGCAAACCTCCATGAGCAGCGGAGCCCGTCAGCTGCGCCAAAAAGAACCACACGAGGGCGGCCTGGGGTTGAAATCCCCCGCCACATAGGAACGAATGCCGGGCGTTCGAGTTGCCCAGGCAGGGGGTTATCCTCCACTAGCAAACCTCCATGAGCAGCGGAGCCCGTCAGCTGCGCCAAAAAGAACCACACGAGGGCGACCTGGGGTTGAAATCCCCCGCCACATAGGAACGAATGCCGGGCGTTCGAGTTGCCCAGGCAGGGGGTTATCCTCCACTAGCAAACCTCCACGAGCAGCGGAGCCCGTCAGCTGCGCCAAAAAGAACCACACGAGGGCGACCTGGGGTTGAAATCCCCCGCCACATAGGAACGAATGCCGGGCAACCAGGGGTCGAAATCCCCCATTGAAATGAATGGCGGGCAACCAGGGGTCGAAGTCCCCCATTGAAATGAATGGCGGGCAACCAGGGGTCGAAGTCCCCCATTGAAATGAATGGCGGGTTACCAGGGGTCGAAATCCCCCATTGAAATGAATGGCGGGCGACCAGGGGTCGAAATCCCCCATTGAAATGAATGGCGGGCAACCAGGGGTCGAAGTCCCCCATTGAAATGAATGGCGGGCAACCAGGGGTCGAAGTCCCCCATTGAAATGAATGGCGGGCTACCAGGGGTCGAAATCCCCCATTGAAATGAATGGCGGGCGACCAGGGGTCGAAATCCCCCATTGAAATGAATGGCGGGCAACCAGGGGTCGAAGTCCCCCATTGAAATGAATGGCGGGCAACCAGGGGTCGAAGTCCCCCATTGAAATGAATGGCGGGCTACCAGGGGTCCAAGTCCCCCATTGAAATGAATGGCGGGCTACCAGGGGTCGAAGTCCCCCATTGAAATGAATGGCGGGCTACCAGGGGTCGAAATCCCCCATTGAAATGAATGGCGGGCGACCAGGGGTCGAAATCCCCCATTGAAATGAATGGCGGGCGACCAGGGGTCGAAATCCCCCATTGAAATGAATGGCGGGCAACCAGGGGTCGAAGTCCCCCATTGAAATGAATGGCGGGCTACCAGGGGTCGAAATCCCCCATTGAAATGAATGGCGGGCGACCAGGGGTCGAAATCCCCCATTGAAATGAATGGCGGGCTACCAGGGGTCCAAGTCCCCCATTGAAATGAATGGCGGGCTACCAGGGGTCGAAGTCCCCCATTGAAATGAATGGCGGGCTACCAGGGGTCGAAATCCCCCATTGAAATGAATGGCGGGCGACCAGGGGTCGAAATCCCCCATTGAAATGAATGGCGGGCAACCAGGGGTCGAAAGTCCCCATTGAAATGAATGGCGGGCGACCAGGGGTCGAAATTCCCCATTGAAATGAATGGCGGGCAACCAGGGGTCGAAATTCCCCATTGAAATGAATGGGCCCATTCATTTTCAATGGCCGGGCTACCAGGGGCGCAGTACCACCTGTCGTCATTAGGGGCGCTGTAGATAGGGGACCGAGTCCCCCCATTCGAGAGGTTTGCACCCAAACCTCAAAATGGTTGGTGTACAATTATAGGAGAGACCTTTTTAAGACGTGGGAGCTCCAGGGCAAATCAAGGGAGGCTCGACCAACCCATATCCGCTTTAGATGCACTTTAGGTCGGACTCCCTTGCCAGATGGTCCCCTCCTCAGCCTGGTTCTCGAATTTTTTCTAAGTCAGCCCAACTTGGAAATATTTTCAGAGTGCCACTTTCAAGGGAGTTTCGCCCAACCCCTATCCGCCTAAGAGGCACTTCAGGTCGGCCTGACTGGCCACATTTTCCCCCTCCTCATCCTGGTTCTCGAATTTTTTCTAAGTCAGCCAAACTTGGAAATTTTTTCAGAGTGCCACTTTCAAGGGAGTTTCGCCCAACCCCTATCCGCCTAAGAGGCACTTCGGGTCGGCCTGACTGGCCACATTTTCCCCCTCCTCATCCTGGTTCTCGAATTTTTTCTAAGTCAGCCAAACTTGGAAATTTTTTCAGAGTGCCACTTTCAAGGGAGTTTCGCCCAACCCCTATCCGCCTAAGAGGCACTTCGGGTCGGCCTGACTGGCCACATTTTCCCCCTCCTCATCCTGGTTCTCGAATTTTTTCTAAGTCAGCCAAACTTGGAAATTTTTTCAGAGTGCCACTTTCAAGGGAGTTTCGCCCAACCCCTATCCGCCTAAGAGGCACTTCGGGTCGGCCTGACTGGCCACATTTCCCCCCTCCTCATCCTGGTTCTCGAATTTTT
>NW_028233599.1:15000-20000 GCF_054856555.1 Leptonotus elevatus | reverse complement strand
GCTCCAGCGGACCGGGGGGAGCGCGCCCGTCTTCGGGGCTTGTTGCTGGCCGTTGGAGGAGCTCCAGCGGACCGGGGGGAGCGCGCCCGTCTTCGGGGCTTGTTGCTGGCCGTTGGCGGAGCTCCAGCGGACCGGGGGGAGCGCGCCCGTCTTCGGGGCTTGTTGCTGGCCGTTGGAGGAGCTCCAGCGGACCGGGGGGAGCGCGCCCGTCTTCGGGGCTTGTTGCTGGCCGTTGGAGGAGCTCCAGCGGACCGCGGGGAGCGCGCCCGTCTTCGGGGCTTGTTGCTGGCCGTTGGCGGAGCTCCAGCGGACCGCGGGGAGCGCGCCCGTCTTCGGGGCTTGTTGCTGGCCGTTGGAGGAGCTCCAGCGGACCGCGGGGAGCGCGCCCGTCTTCGGGGCTTGTTGCTGGCCGTTGGAGGAGCTCCAGCGGACCGGGGGGAGCGCGCCCGTCTTCGGGGCTTGTTGCTGGCCGTTGGAGGAGCTCCAGCGGACCGCGGGGAGCGCGCCCGTCTTCGGGGCTTGTTGCTGGCCGTTGGCGGAGCTCCAGCGGACCGCGGGGAGCGCGCCCGTCTTCGGGGCTTGTTGCTGGCCGTTGGAGGAGCTCCAGCGGACCGCGGGGAGCGCGCCCGTCTTCGGGGCTTGTTGCTGGCCGTTGGAGGAGCTCCAGCGGACCGGGGGGAGCGCGCCCGTCTTCGGGGCTTGTTGCTGGCCGTTGGAGGAGCTCCAGCGGACCGGGGGGAGCGCGCCCGTCTTCGGGGCTTGTTGCTGGCCGTTGGAGGAGCTCCAGCGGACCGGGGGGAGCGCGCCCGTCTTCGGGGCTTGTTGCTGGCCGTTGGAGGAGCTCCAGCGGACCGCGGGGAGCGCGCCCGTCTTCGGGGCTTGTTGCTGGCCGTTGGCGGAGCTCCAGCGGACCGCGGGGAGCGCGCCCGTCTTCGGGGCTTGTTGCTGGCCGTTGGAGGAGCTCCAGCGGACCGGGGGGAGCGCGTCCGTCTTCGGGGCTTGTTGCTGGCCGTTGGAGGAGCTCCAGCGGACCGCGGGGAGCGCGCCCGTCTTCGGGGCTTGTTGCTGGCCGTTGGCGGAGCTCCAGCGGACCGCGGGGAGCGCGCCCGTCTTCGGGGCTTGTTGCTGGCCGTTGGAGGAGCTCCAGCGGACCGCGGGGAGCGCGCCCGTCTTCGGGGCTTGTTGCTGGCCGTTGGAGGAGCTCCAGCGGACCGGGGGGAGCGCGCCCGTCTTCGGGGCTTGTTGCTGGCCGTTGGAGGAGCTCCAGCGGACCGGGGGGAGCGCGCCCGTCTTCGGGGCTTGTTGCTGGCCGTTGGCGGAGCTCCAGCGGACCGGGGGGAGCGCGCCCGTCTTCGGGGCTTGTTGCTGGCCGTTGGAGGAGCTCCAGCGGACCGCGGGGAGCGCGCCCGTCTTCGGGGCTTGTTGCTGGCCGTTGGCGGAGCTCCAGCGGACCGGGGGGAGCGCGTCCGTCTTCGGGGCTTGTTGCTGGCCGTTGGAGGAGCTCCAGCGGACCGCGGGGAGCGCGCCCGTCTTCGGGGCTTGTTGCTGGCCGTTGGAGGAGCTCCAGCGGACCGGGGGGAGCGCGCCCGTCTTCGGGGCTTGTTGCTGGCCGTTGGAGGAGCTCCAGCGGACCGGGGGGAGCGCGCCCGTCTTCGGGGCTTGTTGCTGGCCGTTGGAGGAGCTCCAGCGGACCGGGGGGAGCGCGCCCGTCTTCGGGGCTTGTTGCTGGCCGTTGGAGGAGCTCCAGCGGACCGCGGGGAGCGCGCCCGTCTTCGGGGCTTGTTGCTGGCCGTTGGCGGAGCTCCAGCGGACCGCGGGGAGCGCGCCCGTCTTCGGGGCTTGTTGCTGGCCGTTGGAGGAGCTCCAGCGGACCGCGGGGAGCGCGCCCGTCTTCGGGGCTTGTTGCTGGCCGTTGGAGGAGCTCCAGCGGACCGGGGGGAGCGCGCCCGTCTTCGGGGCTTGTTGCTGGCCGTTGGAGGAGCTCCAGCGGACCGCGGGGAGCGCGCCCGTCTTCGGGGCTTGTTGCTGGCCGTTGGAGGAGCTCCAGCGGACCGGGGGGAGCGCGTCCGTCTTCGGGGCTTGTTGCTGGCCGTTGGAGGAGCTCCAGCGGACCGCGGGGAGCGCGCCCGTCTTCGGGGCTTGTTGCTGGCCGTTGGCGGAGCTCCAGCGGACCGCGGGGAGCGCGCCCGTCTTCGGGGCTTGTTGCTGGCCGTTGGAGGAGCTCCAGCGGACCGCGGGGAGCGCGCCCGTCTTCGGGGCTTGTTGCTGGCCGTTGGAGGAGCTCCAGCGGACCGGGGGGAGCGCGCCCGTCTTCGGGGCTTGTTGCTGGCCGTTGGAGGAGCTCCAGCGGACCGGGGGGAGCGCGCCCGTCTTCGGGGCTTGTTGCTGGCCGTTGGCGGAGCTCCAGCGGACCGGGGGGAGCGCGCCCGTCTTCGGGGCTTGTTGCTGGCCGTTGGAGGAGCTCCAGCGGACCGCGGGGAGCGCGCCCGTCTTCGGGGCTTGTTGCTGGCCGTTGGCGGAGCTCCAGCGGACCGGGGGGAGCGCGTCCGTCTTCGGGGCTTGTTGCTGGCCGTTGGAGGAGCTCCAGCGGACCGCGGGGAGCGCGCCCGTCTTCGGGGCTTGTTGCTGGCCGTTGGAGGAGCTCCAGCGGACCGGGGGGAGCGCGCCCGTCTTCGGGGCTTGTTGCTGGCCGTTGGAGGAGCTCCAGCGGACCGGGGGGAGCGCGCCCGTCTTCGGGGCTTGTTGCTGGCCGTTGGCGGAGCTCCAGCGGACCGGGGGGAGCGCGCCCGTCTTCGGGGCTTGTTGCTGGCCGTTGGAGGAGCTCCAGCGGACCGCGGGGAGCGCGCCCGTCTTCGGGGCTTGTTGCTGGCCGTTGGAGGAGCTCCAGCGGACCGCGGGGAGCGCGCCCGTCTTCGGGGCTTGTTGCTGGCCGTTGGAGGAGCTCCAGCGGACCGGGGGGGAGCCGGGCGTTCGAGTTGCCCAGGCAGGGGGTTATCCTCCACTAGCAAACCTCCATGAGCAGCGGAGCCCGTCAGCTGCGCCAAAAAGAACCACACGAGGGCGGCCTGGGGTTGAAATCCCCCGCCACATAGGAACGAATGCCGGGCGTTCGAGTTGCCCAGGCAGGGGGTTATCCTCCACTAGCAAACCTCCATGAGCAGCGGAGCCCGTCAGCTGCGCCAAAAAGAACCACACGAGGGCGACCTGGGGTTGAAATCCCCCGCCACATAGGAACGAATGCCGGGCGTTCGAGTTGCCCAGGCAGGGGGTTATCCTCCACTAGCAAACCTCCACGAGCAGCGGAGCCCGTCAGCTGCGCCAAAAAGAACCACACGAGGGCGACCTGGGGTTGAAATCCCCCGCCACATAGGAACGAATGCCGGGCAACCAGGGGTCGAAATCCCCCATTGAAATGAATGGCGGGCAACCAGGGGTCGAAGTCCCCCATTGAAATGAATGGCGGGCAACCAGGGGTCGAAGTCCCCCATTGAAATGAATGGCGGGTTACCAGGGGTCGAAATCCCCCATTGAAATGAATGGCGGGCGACCAGGGGTCGAAATCCCCCATTGAAATGAATGGCGGGCAACCAGGGGTCGAAGTCCCCCATTGAAATGAATGGCGGGCAACCAGGGGTCGAAGTCCCCCATTGAAATGAATGGCGGGCTACCAGGGGTCGAAATCCCCCATTGAAATGAATGGCGGGCGACCAGGGGTCGAAATCCCCCATTGAAATGAATGGCGGGCAACCAGGGGTCGAAGTCCCCCATTGAAATGAATGGCGGGCAACCAGGGGTCGAAGTCCCCCATTGAAATGAATGGCGGGCTACCAGGGGTCCAAGTCCCCCATTGAAATGAATGGCGGGCTACCAGGGGTCGAAGTCCCCCATTGAAATGAATGGCGGGCTACCAGGGGTCGAAATCCCCCATTGAAATGAATGGCGGGCGACCAGGGGTCGAAATCCCCCATTGAAATGAATGGCGGGCGACCAGGGGTCGAAATCCCCCATTGAAATGAATGGCGGGCAACCAGGGGTCGAAGTCCCCCATTGAAATGAATGGCGGGCTACCAGGGGTCGAAATCCCCCATTGAAATGAATGGCGGGCGACCAGGGGTCGAAATCCCCCATTGAAATGAATGGCGGGCTACCAGGGGTCCAAGTCCCCCATTGAAATGAATGGCGGGCTACCAGGGGTCGAAGTCCCCCATTGAAATGAATGGCGGGCTACCAGGGGTCGAAATCCCCCATTGAAATGAATGGCGGGCGACCAGGGGTCGAAATCCCCCATTGAAATGAATGGCGGGCAA
This sequence comes from Leptonotus elevatus, assembly GCF_054856555.1. Lineage (NCBI taxonomy): Eukaryota > Metazoa > Chordata > Actinopteri > Syngnathiformes > Syngnathidae > Leptonotus > Leptonotus elevatus. The sequence continues at coordinate 15,693 of NW_028233599.1, read as the reverse complement.
CCAGGGGTCGAAAGTCCCCATTGAAATGAATGGCGGGCGACCAGGGGTCGAAATTCCCCATTGAAATGAATGGCGGGCAACCAGGGGTCGAAATTCCCCATTGAAATGAATGGGCCCATTCATTTTCAATGGCCGGGCTACCAGGGGCGCAGTACCACCTGTCGTCATTAGGGGCGCTGTAGATAGGGGACCGAGTCCCCCCATTCGAGAGGTTTGCACCCAAACCTCAAAATGGTTGGTGTACAATTATAGGAGAGACCTTTTTAAGACGTGGGAGCTCCAGGGCAAATCAAGGGAGGCTCGACCAACCCATATCCGCTTTAGATGCACTTTAGGTCGGACTCCCTTGCCAGATGGTCCCCTCCTCAGCCTGGTTCTCGAATTTTTTCTAAGTCAGCCCAACTTGGAAATATTTTCAGAGTGCCACTTTCAAGGGAGTTTCGCCCAACCCCTATCCGCCTAAGAGGCACTTCAGGTCGGCCTGACTGGCCACATTTTCCCCCTCCTCATCCTGGTTCTCGAATTTTTTCTAAGTCAGCCAAACTTGGAAATTTTTTCAGAGTGCCACTTTCAAGGGAGTTTCGCCCAACCCCTATCCGCCTAAGAGGCACTTCGGGTCGGCCTGACTGGCCACATTTTCCCCCTCCTCATCCTGGTTCTCGAATTTTTTCTAAGTCAGCCAAACTTGGAAAT
>NW_028233599.1:0-2500 GCF_054856555.1 Leptonotus elevatus | reverse complement strand
CGCCCGTCTTCGGGGCTTGTTGCTGGCCGTTGGCGGAGCTCCAGCGGACCGCGGGGAGCGCGCCCGTCTTCGGGGCTTGTTGCTGGCCGTTGGAGGAGCTCCAGCGGACCGCGGGGAGCGCGCCCGTCTTCGGGGCTTGTTGCTGGCCGTTGGAGGAGCTCCAGCGGACCGGGGGGAGCGCGCCCGTCTTCGGGGCTTGTTGCTGGCCGTTGGAGGAGCTCCAGCGGACCGGGGGGAGCGCGCCCGTCTTCGGGGCTTGTTGCTGGCCGTTGGCGGAGCTCCAGCGGACCGGGGGGAGCGCGCCCGTCTTCGGGGCTTGTTGCTGGCCGTTGGAGGAGCTCCAGCGGACCGCGGGGAGCGCGCCCGTCTTCGGGGCTTGTTGCTGGCCGTTGGCGGAGCTCCAGCGGACCGGGGGGAGCGCGTCCGTCTTCGGGGCTTGTTGCTGGCCGTTGGAGGAGCTCCAGCGGACCGCGGGGAGCGCGCCCGTCTTCGGGGCTTGTTGCTGGCGTTGGAGGAGCTCCAGCGGACCGGGGGGAGCGCGCCCGTCTTCGGGGCTTGTTGCTGGCCGTTGGAGGAGCTCCAGCGGACCGGGGGGAGCGCGCCCGTCTTCGGGGCTTGTTGCTGGCCGTTGGCGGAGCTCCAGCGGACCGGGGGGAGCGCGCCCGTCTTCGGGGCTTGTTGCTGGCCGTTGGAGGAGCTCCAGCGGACCGCGGGGAGCGCGCCCGTCTTCGGGGCTTGTTGCTGGCCGTTGGAGGAGCTCCAGCGGACCGCGGGGAGCGCGCCCGTCTTCGGGGCTTGTTGCTGGCCGTTGGAGGAGCTCCAGCGGACCGGGGGGGAGCCGGGCGTTCGAGTTGCCCAGGCAGGGGGTTATCCTCCACTAGCAAACCTCCATGAGCAGCGGAGCCCGTCAGCTGCGCCAAAAAGAACCACACGAGGGCGGCCTGGGGTTGAAATCCCCCGCCACATAGGAACGAATGCCGGGCGTTCGAGTTGCCCAGGCAGGGGGTTATCCTCCACTAGCAAACCTCCATGAGCAGCGGAGCCCGTCAGCTGCGCCAAAAAGAACCACACGAGGGCGACCTGGGGTTGAAATCCCCCGCCACATAGGAACGAATGCCGGGCGTTCGAGTTGCCCAGGCAGGGGGTTATCCTCCACTAGCAAACCTCCACGAGCAGCGGAGCCCGTCAGCTGCGCCAAAAAGAACCACACGAGGGCGACCTGGGGTTGAAATCCCCCGCCACATAGGAACGAATGCCGGGCAACCAGGGGTCGAAATCCCCCATTGAAATGAATGGCGGGCAACCAGGGGTCGAAGTCCCCCATTGAAATGAATGGCGGGCAACCAGGGGTCGAAGTCCCCCATTGAAATGAATGGCGGGTTACCAGGGGTCGAAATCCCCCATTGAAATGAATGGCGGGCGACCAGGGGTCGAAATCCCCCATTGAAATGAATGGCGGGCAACCAGGGGTCGAAGTCCCCCATTGAAATGAATGGCGGGCAACCAGGGGTCGAAGTCCCCCATTGAAATGAATGGCGGGCTACCAGGGGTCGAAATCCCCCATTGAAATGAATGGCGGGCGACCAGGGGTCGAAATCCCCCATTGAAATGAATGGCGGGCAACCAGGGGTCGAAGTCCCCCATTGAAATGAATGGCGGGCAACCAGGGGTCGAAGTCCCCCATTGAAATGAATGGCGGGCTACCAGGGGTCCAAGTCCCCCATTGAAATGAATGGCGGGCTACCAGGGGTCGAAGTCCCCCATTGAAATGAATGGCGGGCTACCAGGGGTCGAAATCCCCCATTGAAATGAATGGCGGGCGACCAGGGGTCGAAATCCCCATTGAAATGAATGGCGGGCGACCAGGGGTCGAAATCCCCCATTGAAATGAATGGCGGGCAACCAGGGGTCGAAGTCCCCCATTGAAATGAATGGCGGGCTACCAGGGGTCGAAATCCCCCATTGAAATGAATGGCGGGCGACCAGGGGTCGAAATCCCCCATTGAAATGAATGGCGGGCTACCAGGGGTCCAAGTCCCCCATTGAAATGAATGGCGGGCTACCAGGGGTCGAAGTCCCCCATTGAAATGAATGGCGGGCTACCAGGGGTCGAAATCCCCCATTGAAATGAATGGCGGGCGACCAGGGGTCGAAATCCCCCATTGAAATGAATGGCGGGCAACCAGGGGTCGAAAGTCCCCATTGAAATGAATGGCGGGCGACCAGGGGTCGAAATTCCCCATTGAAATGAATGGCGGGCAACCAGGGGTCGAAATTCCCCATTGAAATGAATGGGCCCATTCATTTTCAATGGCCGGGCTACCAGGGGCGCAGTACCACCTGTCGTCATTAGGGGCGCTGTAGATAGGGGACCGAGTCCCCCCATTCGAGAGGTTTGCACCCAAACCTCAAAATGGTTGGTGTACAATTATAGGAGAGACCTTTTTAAGACGTGGGAGCTCCAGGGCAAATCAAGGGAGGCTCGACCAACCCATATCCG
>NW_028233598.1:22500-27500 GCF_054856555.1 Leptonotus elevatus | reverse complement strand
GCTGGCCGTCGGCGGAGCTCCAGCGGACCGCGGGGAGCGCGCCCGTCTTCGGGGCTTGTTGCTGGCCGTCGGAGGAGCTCCAGCGGACCGCGGGGAGCGCGCCCGTCTTCGGGGCTTGTTGCTGGCCGTTGGAGGAGCTCCAGCGGACCGCGGGGAGCGCGCCCGTCTTCGGGGCTTGTTGCTGGCCGTTGGCGGAGCTCCAGCGGACCGCGGGGAGCGCGCCCGTCTTCGGGGCTTGTTGCTGGCCGTTGGCGGAGCTCCAGCGGACCGCGGGGAGCGCGCCCGTCTTCGGGGCTTGTTGCTGGCCGTTGGAGGAGCTCCAGCGGACCGGGGGGAGCGCGCCCGTCTTCGGGGCTTGTTGCTGGCCGTTGGAGGAGCTCCAGCGGACCGCGGGGAGCGCGCCCGTCTTCGGGGCTTGTTGCTGGCCGTTGGCGGAGCTCCAGCGGACCGCGGGGAGCGCGCCCGTCTTCGGGGCTTGTTGCTGGCCGTTGGCGGAGCTCCAGCGGACCGCGGGGAGCGCGCCCGTCTTCGGGGCTTGTTGCTGGCCGTTGGAGGAGCTCCAGCGGACCGGGGGGAGCGCGCCCGTCTTCGGGGCTTGTTGCTGGCCGTCGGAGGAGCTCCAGCGGACCGGGGGGAGCGCGCCCGTCTTCGGGGCTTGTTGCTGGCCGTCGGAGGAGCTCCAGCGGACCGCGGGGAGCGCGCCCGTCTTCGGGGCTTGTTGCTGGCCGTCGGAGGAGCTCCAGCGGACCGGGGGGAGCGCGCCCGTCTTCGGGGCTTGTTGCTGGCCGTCGGCGGAGCTCCAGCGGACCGCGGGGAGCGCGCCCGTCTTCGGGGCTTGTTGCTGGCCGTTGGCGGAGCTCCAGCGGACCGCGGGGAGCGCGCCCGTCTTCGGGGCTTGTTGCTGGCCGTTGGAGGAGCTCCAGCGGACCGCGGGGAGCGCGCCCGTCTTCGGGGCTTGTTGCTGGCCGTCGGAGGAGCTCCAGCGGACCGGGGGGAGCGCGCCCGTCTTCGGGGCTTGTTGCTGGCCGTCGGAGGAGCTCCAGCGGACCGGGGGGGAGCCGGGCGTTCGAGTTGCCCAGGCAGGGGGTTATCCTCCACTAGCAAACCTCCATGAGCAGCGGAGCCCGTCAGCTGCGCCAAAAAGAACCACACGAGGGCGACCTGGGGTTGAAATCCCCCGCCACATAGGAACGAATGCCGGGCGTTCGAGTTGCCCAGGCAGGGGGTTATCCTCCACTAGCAAACCTCCATGAGCAGCGGAGCCCGTCAGCTGCGCCAAAAAGAACCACACGAGGGCGATCCCCCGCCACATAGGAACGAATGCCGGGCGTTCGAGTTGCCCAGGCAGGGGGTTATCCTCCACTAGCAAACCTCCATGAGCAGCGGAGCCCGGTCAGCTGCGCCAAAAAGAACCACACGAGGGCGACCTGGGGTTGAAATCCCCCGCCACATAGGAACGAATGCCGGGCGTTCGAGTTGCCCAGGCAGGGGGTTATCCTCCACTAGCAAACCTCCATGAGCAGCGGAGCCCGTCAGCTGCGCCAAAAAGAACCACACGAGGGCGATCCCCCGCCACATAGGAACGAATGCCGGGCGTTCGAGTTGCCCAGGCAGGGGGTTATCCTCCACTAGCAAACCTCCATGAGCAGCGGAGCCCGTCAGCGGCGCCAAAAAGAACCACACGAGGGCGACCTGGGGTTGAAATCCCCCGCCACATAGGAACGAATGCCGGGCGTTCGAGTTGCCCAGGCAGGGGGTTATCCTCCACTAGCAAACCTCCATGAGCAGCGGAGCCCGTCAGCGGCGCCAAAAAGAACCACACGAGGGCGACCTGGGGTTGAAATCCCCCGCCACATAGGAACGAATGCCGGGCGTTCGAGTTGCCCAGGCAGGGGGTTATCCTCCACTAGCAAACCTCCATGAGCAGCGGAGCCCGTCAGCTGCGCCAAAAAGAACCGCACGAGGGCGGCCTGGGGTTGAAATCCCCCGCCACATAGGAACGAATGCCGGGCGTTCGAGTTGCCCAGGCAGGGGGTTATCCTCCACTAGCAAACCTCCATGAGCAGCGGAGCCCGTCAGCTGCGCCAAAAAGAACCACACGAGGGCGACCTGGGGTTGAAATCCCCCGCCACATAGGAACGAATGCCGGGCAACCAGGGGTCGAAATCCCCCATTGAAATGAATGGCGGGCAACCAGGGGTCGAAGTCCCCCATTGAAATGAATGGCGGGCAACCAGGGGTCGAAGTCCCCCATTGAAATGAATGGCGGGCTACCAGGGGTCGAAATTTCCCATTGAAATGAATGGCGGGCGACCAGGGGTCGAAATCCCCCATTGAAATGAATGGCGGGCAACCAGGGGTCGAAGTCCCCCATTGAAATGAATGGCGGGCAACCAGGGGTCGAAGTCCCCCATTGAAATGAATGGCGGGCTACCAGGGGTCGAAATCCCCCATTGAAATGAATGGCGGGCGACCAGGGGTCGAAATCCCCCATTGAAATGAATGGCGGGCAACCAGGGGTCGAAGTCCCCCATTGAAATGAATGGCGGGCTACCAGGGGTCGAAATCCCCCATTGAAATGAATGGCGGGCGACCAGGGGTCGAAATCCCCCATTGAAATGAATGGCGGGCTACCAGGGGTCCAAGTCCCCCATTGAAATGAATGGCGGGCTACCAGGGGTCGAAATCCCCCATTGAAATGAATGGCGGGCGACCAGGGGTCGAAATCCCCCATTGAAATGAATGGCGGGCAACCAGGGGTCGAAGTCCCCCATTGAAATGAATGGCGGGCTACCAGGGGTCGAAATCCCCCATTGAAATGAATGGCGGGCGACCAGGGGTCGAAATCCCCCATTGAAATGAATGGCGGGCTACCAGGGGTCCAAGTCCCCCATTGAAATGAATGGCGGGCTACCAGGGGTCGTAGTCCCCCATTGAAATGAATGGCGGGCTACCAGGGGTCGAAATCCCCCATTGAAATGAATGGCGGGCGACCAGGGGTCGAAATCCCCCATTGAAATGAATGGCGGGCAACCAGGGGTCGAAAGTCCCCATTGAAATGAATGGCGGGCGACCAGGGGTCGAAATTCCCCATTGAAATGAATGGCGGGCAACCAGGGGTCGAAATTCCCCATTGAAATGAATGGGCCCATTCATTTTCAATGGCCGGGCTACCAGGGGCGCAGTACCACCTGTCGTCATTAGGGGCGCTGTAGATAGGGGACCGAGTCCCCCCATTCGAGAGGTTTGCACCCAAACCTCAAAATGGTTGGTGTACAATTATAGGAGAGACCTTTTTAAGACGTGGGAGCTCCAGGGCAAATCAAGGGAGGCTCGACCAACCCATATCCGCTTTAGATGCACTTTAGGTCGGACTCCCTTGCCAGATGGTCCCCTCCTCAGCCTGGTTCTCGAATTTTTTCTAAGTCAGCCCAACTTGGAAATATTTTCAGAGTGCCACTTTCAAGGGAGTTTCGCCCAACCCCTATCCGCCTAAGAGGCACTTCAGGTCGGCCTGACTGGCCACATTTTCCCCCTCCTCATCCTGGTTCTCGAATTTTTTCTAAGTCAGCCAAACTTGGAAATTTTTTCAGAGTGCCACTTTCAAGGGAGTTTCGCCCAACCCCTATCCGCCTAAGAGGCACTTCGGGTCGGCCTGACTGGCCACATTTTCCCCCTCCTCATCCTGGTTCTCGAATTTTTTCTAAGTCAGCCAAACTTGGAAATTTTTTCAGAGTGCCACTTTCAAGGGAGTTTCGCCCAACCCCTATCCGCCTAAGAGGCACTTCGGGTCGGCCTGACTGGCCACATTTCCCCCCTCCTCATCCTGGTTCTCGAATTTTTTCTAAGTCAGCCAAACTTGGAAATTTTTTCAGAGTGCCACTTTCAAGGGAGTTTCGCCCAACCCCTATCCGCCTAAGAGGCACTTCGGGTCGGCCTGACTGGCCACATTTTCCCCCTCCTCATCCTGGTTCTCGAATTTTTTCTAAGTCAGCCAAACTTGGAAATTTTTTCAGAGTGCCACTTTCAAGGGAGTTTCGCCCAACCCCTATCCGCCTAAGAGGCACTTCGGGTCGGCCTGACTGGCCACATTTTCCCCCTCCTCATCCTGGTTCTCGAATTTTTTCTAAGTCAGCCAAACTTGGAAATTTTTTCAGAGTGCCACTTTCAAGGGAGTTTCGCCCAACCCTTATCCGCCTAAGAGGCACTTCAGGTCGGCCTGACTGGCCACATTTTCCCCCTCCTCATCCTGGTTCTCGAATTTTTTCTAAGTCAGCCCAACTTGGAAATATTTTCAGAGTGCCACTTTCAAGGGAGTTTCGCCCAACCCCTATCCGCCTAAGAGGCACTTCAGGTCGGCCTGACTGGCCACATTTTCCCCCTCCTCATCCTGGTTCTCGAATTTTTTCTAAGTCAGCCAAACTTGGAAATTTTTTCAGAGTGCCACTTTCAAGGGAGTTTCGCCCAACCCCTATCCGCCTAAGAGGCACTTCGGGTCGGCCTGACTGGCCACATTTTCCCCCTCCTCATCCTGGTTCTCGAATTTTTTCTAAGTCAGCCAAACTTGGAAATTTTTTCAGAGTGCCACTTTCAAGGGAGTTTCGCCCAACCCCTATCCGCCTAAGAGGCACTTCGGGTCGGCCTGACTGGCCACATTTCCCCCCTCCTCATCCTGGTTCTCGAATTTTTTCTAAGTCAGCCAAACTTGGAAATTTTTTCAGAGTGCCACTTTCAAGGGAGTTTCGCCCAACCCCTATCCGCCTAAGAGGCACTTCAGGTCGGCCTGACTGGCCACATTTTCCCCCTCCTCATCCTGGTTCTCGAATTTTTTCTAAGTCAGCCAAACTTGGAAATTTTTTCAGAGTGCCACTTTCAAGGGAGTTTCGCCCAACCCCTATCCGCCTAAGAGGCACTTCGGGTCGGCCTGACTGGCCACATTTTCCCCCTCCTCATCCTGGTTCTCGAATTTTTTCTAAGTCAGCCAAACTTGGAAATTTTTT
>NW_028233598.1:7500-12500 GCF_054856555.1 Leptonotus elevatus | reverse complement strand
CGTTGGAGGAGCTCCAGCGGACCGGGGGGAGCGCGCCCGTCTTCGGGGCTTGTTGCTGGCCGTTGGAGGAGCTCCAGCGGACCGCGGGGAGCGCGCCCGTCTTCGGGGCTTGTTGCTGGCCGTTGGCGGAGCTCCAGCGGACCGCGGGGAGCGCGCCCGTCTTCGGGGCTTGTTGCTGGCCGTTGGCGGAGCTCCAGCGGACCGCGGGGAGCGCGCCCGTCTTCGGGGCTTGTTGCTGGCCGTCGGAGGAGCTCCAGCGGACCGGGGGGAGCGCGCCCGTCTTCGGGGCTTGTTGCTGGCCGTCGGAGGAGCTCCAGCGGACCGGGGGGAGCGCGCCCGTCTTCGGGGCTTGTTGCTGGCCGTCGGAGGAGCTCCAGCGGACCGCGGGGAGCGCGCCCGTCTTCGGGGCTTGTTGCTGGCCGTCGGAGGAGCTCCAGCGGACCGGGGGGAGCGCGCCCGTCTTCGGGGCTTGTTGCTGGCCGTCGGCGGAGCTCCAGCGGACCGCGGGGAGCGCGCCCGTCTTCGGGGCTTGTTGCTGGCCGTTGGCGGAGCTCCAGCGGACCGCGGGGAGCGCGCCCGTCTTCGGGGCTTGTTGCTGGCCGTTGGAGGAGCTCCAGCGGACCGCGGGGAGCGCGCCCGTCTTCGGGGCTTGTTGCTGGCCGTCGGAGGAGCTCCAGCGGACCGGGGGGAGCGCGCCCGTCTTCGGGGCTTGTTGCTGGCCGTCGGAGGAGCTCCAGCGGACCGGGGGGGAGCCGGGCGTTCGAGTTGCCCAGGCAGGGGGTTATCCTCCACTAGCAAACCTCCATGAGCAGCGGAGCCCGTCAGCTGCGCCAAAAAGAACCACACGAGGGCGACCTGGGGTTGAAATCCCCCGCCACATAGGAACGAATGCCGGGCGTTCGAGTTGCCCAGGCAGGGGGTTATCCTCCACTAGCAAACCTCCATGAGCAGCGGAGCCCGTCAGCTGCGCCAAAAAGAACCACACGAGGGCGATCCCCCGCCACATAGGAACGAATGCCGGGCGTTCGAGTTGCCCAGGCAGGGGGTTATCCTCCACTAGCAAACCTCCATGAGCAGCGGAGCCCGGTCAGCTGCGCCAAAAAGAACCACACGAGGGCGACCTGGGGTTGAAATCCCCCGCCACATAGGAACGAATGCCGGGCGTTCGAGTTGCCCAGGCAGGGGGTTATCCTCCACTAGCAAACCTCCATGAGCAGCGGAGCCCGTCAGCTGCGCCAAAAAGAACCACACGAGGGCGATCCCCCGCCACATAGGAACGAATGCCGGGCGTTCGAGTTGCCCAGGCAGGGGGTTATCCTCCACTAGCAAACCTCCATGAGCAGCGGAGCCCGTCAGCGGCGCCAAAAAGAACCACACGAGGGCGACCTGGGGTTGAAATCCCCCGCCACATAGGAACGAATGCCGGGCGTTCGAGTTGCCCAGGCAGGGGGTTATCCTCCACTAGCAAACCTCCATGAGCAGCGGAGCCCGTCAGCGGCGCCAAAAAGAACCACACGAGGGCGACCTGGGGTTGAAATCCCCCGCCACATAGGAACGAATGCCGGGCGTTCGAGTTGCCCAGGCAGGGGGTTATCCTCCACTAGCAAACCTCCATGAGCAGCGGAGCCCGTCAGCTGCGCCAAAAAGAACCGCACGAGGGCGGCCTGGGGTTGAAATCCCCCGCCACATAGGAACGAATGCCGGGCGTTCGAGTTGCCCAGGCAGGGGGTTATCCTCCACTAGCAAACCTCCATGAGCAGCGGAGCCCGTCAGCTGCGCCAAAAAGAACCACACGAGGGCGACCTGGGGTTGAAATCCCCCGCCACATAGGAACGAATGCCGGGCAACCAGGGGTCGAAATCCCCCATTGAAATGAATGGCGGGCAACCAGGGGTCGAAGTCCCCCATTGAAATGAATGGCGGGCAACCAGGGGTCGAAGTCCCCCATTGAAATGAATGGCGGGCTACCAGGGGTCGAAATTTCCCATTGAAATGAATGGCGGGCGACCAGGGGTCGAAATCCCCCATTGAAATGAATGGCGGGCAACCAGGGGTCGAAGTCCCCCATTGAAATGAATGGCGGGCAACCAGGGGTCGAAGTCCCCCATTGAAATGAATGGCGGGCTACCAGGGGTCGAAATCCCCCATTGAAATGAATGGCGGGCGACCAGGGGTCGAAATCCCCCATTGAAATGAATGGCGGGCAACCAGGGGTCGAAGTCCCCCATTGAAATGAATGGCGGGCTACCAGGGGTCGAAATCCCCCATTGAAATGAATGGCGGGCGACCAGGGGTCGAAATCCCCCATTGAAATGAATGGCGGGCTACCAGGGGTCCAAGTCCCCCATTGAAATGAATGGCGGGCTACCAGGGGTCGAAATCCCCCATTGAAATGAATGGCGGGCGACCAGGGGTCGAAATCCCCCATTGAAATGAATGGCGGGCAACCAGGGGTCGAAGTCCCCCATTGAAATGAATGGCGGGCTACCAGGGGTCGAAATCCCCCATTGAAATGAATGGCGGGCGACCAGGGGTCGAAATCCCCCATTGAAATGAATGGCGGGCTACCAGGGGTCCAAGTCCCCCATTGAAATGAATGGCGGGCTACCAGGGGTCGTAGTCCCCCATTGAAATGAATGGCGGGCTACCAGGGGTCGAAATCCCCCATTGAAATGAATGGCGGGCGACCAGGGGTCGAAATCCCCCATTGAAATGAATGGCGGGCAACCAGGGGTCGAAAGTCCCCATTGAAATGAATGGCGGGCGACCAGGGGTCGAAATTCCCCATTGAAATGAATGGCGGGCAACCAGGGGTCGAAATTCCCCATTGAAATGAATGGGCCCATTCATTTTCAATGGCCGGGCTACCAGGGGCGCAGTACCACCTGTCGTCATTAGGGGCGCTGTAGATAGGGGACCGAGTCCCCCCATTCGAGAGGTTTGCACCCAAACCTCAAAATGGTTGGTGTACAATTATAGGAGAGACCTTTTTAAGACGTGGGAGCTCCAGGGCAAATCAAGGGAGGCTCGACCAACCCATATCCGCTTTAGATGCACTTTAGGTCGGACTCCCTTGCCAGATGGTCCCCTCCTCAGCCTGGTTCTCGAATTTTTTCTAAGTCAGCCCAACTTGGAAATATTTTCAGAGTGCCACTTTCAAGGGAGTTTCGCCCAACCCCTATCCGCCTAAGAGGCACTTCAGGTCGGCCTGACTGGCCACATTTTCCCCCTCCTCATCCTGGTTCTCGAATTTTTTCTAAGTCAGCCAAACTTGGAAATTTTTTCAGAGTGCCACTTTCAAGGGAGTTTCGCCCAACCCCTATCCGCCTAAGAGGCACTTCGGGTCGGCCTGACTGGCCACATTTTCCCCCTCCTCATCCTGGTTCTCGAATTTTTTCTAAGTCAGCCAAACTTGGAAATTTTTTCAGAGTGCCACTTTCAAGGGAGTTTCGCCCAACCCCTATCCGCCTAAGAGGCACTTCGGGTCGGCCTGACTGGCCACATTTCCCCCCTCCTCATCCTGGTTCTCGAATTTTTTCTAAGTCAGCCAAACTTGGAAATTTTTTCAGAGTGCCACTTTCAAGGGAGTTTCGCCCAACCCCTATCCGCCTAAGAGGCACTTCGGGTCGGCCTGACTGGCCACATTTTCCCCCTCCTCATCCTGGTTCTCGAATTTTTTCTAAGTCAGCCAAACTTGGAAATTTTTTCAGAGTGCCACTTTCAAGGGAGTTTCGCCCAACCCCTATCCGCCTAAGAGGCACTTCGGGTCGGCCTGACTGGCCACATTTTCCCCCTCCTCATCCTGGTTCTCGAATTTTTTCTAAGTCAGCCAAACTTGGAAATTTTTTCAGAGTGCCACTTTCAAGGGAGTTTCGCCCAACCCTTATCCGCCTAAGAGGCACTTCAGGTCGGCCTGACTGGCCACATTTTCCCCCTCCTCATCCTGGTTCTCGAATTTTTTCTAAGTCAGCCCAACTTGGAAATATTTTCAGAGTGCCACTTTCAAGGGAGTTTCGCCCAACCCCTATCCGCCTAAGAGGCACTTCAGGTCGGCCTGACTGGCCACATTTTCCCCCTCCTCATCCTGGTTCTCGAATTTTTTCTAAGTCAGCCAAACTTGGAAATTTTTTCAGAGTGCCACTTTCAAGGGAGTTTCGCCCAACCCCTATCCGCCTAAGAGGCACTTCGGGTCGGCCTGACTGGCCACATTTTCCCCCTCCTCATCCTGGTTCTCGAATTTTTTCTAAGTCAGCCAAACTTGGAAATTTTTTCAGAGTGCCACTTTCAAGGGAGTTTCGCCCAACCCCTATCCGCCTAAGAGGCACTTCGGGTCGGCCTGACTGGCCACATTTCCCCCCTCCTCATCCTGGTTCTCGAATTTTTTCTAAGTCAGCCAAACTTGGAAATTTTTTCAGAGTGCCACTTTCAAGGGAGTTTCGCCCAACCCCTATCCGCCTAAGAGGCACTTCAGGTCGGCCTGACTGGCCACATTTTCCCCCTCCTCATCCTGGTTCTCGAATTTTTTCTAAGTCAGCCAAACTTGGAAATTTTTTCAGAGTGCCACTTTCAAGGGAGTTTCGCCCAACCCCTATCCGCCTAAGAGGCACTTCGGGTCGGCCTGACTGGCCACATTTTCCCCCTCCTCATCCTGGTTCTCGAATTTTTTCTAAGTCAGCCAAACTTGGAAATTTTTTCAGAGTGCCACTTTCAAGGGAGTTTCGCCCAACCCCTATCCGCCTAAGAGGCACTTCGGGTCGGCCTGACTGGCCACATTTTCCCCCTCCTCATCCTGGTTCTCGAATTTTTTCTAAGTCAGCCAAACTTGGAAATTTTTTCAGAGTGCCACTTTCAAGGGAGTTTCGCCCAACCCTTATCCGCCTAAGAGGCACTTCAGGTCGGCCTGACTGGCCACATTTTCCCCCTCCTCATCCTGGTTCTCGAATTTTTTCTAAGTCAGCCAAACTTGGAAATTTTTTCAGAGTGCCACTTCCAAGGGAGTT
>NW_028233597.1:0-33277 GCF_054856555.1 Leptonotus elevatus | reverse complement strand
GGTGAAAATGTCAAAATCTTCAAAATGAGCAAAAGCACAATGAAATTAATGCTTGAATCATCTTCATTTTGCTAACATACACTAATGACAGCAAAAAGTTTGAGTCTACAACATTTAGTTAAGGTGTGAGAGCCAAAATGAACTTTTTATGGCTTTAAATGCATTTTCAGCCTGATTGTACACTTCAGGTGAAAATGTCAAAATCTTCAAAATGAGCAAAAGCACAATGAAATTAATGCTTGAATCATCTTCATTTTGCTAAAATACACTAATGACAGCAAAAAGTTTGAGTCTACAACATTTAGTTAAGGTGTGAGAGCCAAAATGAACTTTTTATGGCTTTAAATGCATTTTCAGCCTGATTGTACACTTCAGGTGAAAATGTCAAAATCTTCAAAATGAGCAAAAGCACAATGAAATTAATGCTTGAATCATCTTCATTTTGCTAAAATACACTAATGACAGCAAAAAGTTTGAGTCTACAACATTTAGTTAAGGTGTGAGAGCCAAAATGAACTTTTTATGGCTTTAAATGCATTTTCAGCCCGATTGTACACTTCAGGTGAAAATGTCAAAATCTTCAAAATGAGCAAAAGCACAATAAAATTAATGCTTGAATCATCTTCATTTTGCTAAAATATACTAATGACAGCAAAAAGTTTGAGTCTACAACATTTAGTTAAGGTGTGAGAGCCAAAATGAACTTTTTATTGCTTTAAACGCGTTTTCAGCCCCTAATTGTACACTTCAGGTGAAAATGTCAAAATCTTCAAAATGAGCAAAAGCACAATGAAATTAATGCTTGAATCATCTTCATTTTGCTAAAATACACTAATGACAGCAAAAAGTTTGAATCTACAACATTTAGTTAAGGTGTGAGAGCCAAAATGAACTTTTTATTGCTTTAAATGCATTTTCAGCCCGATTGTACACTTCAGGTGAAAATGTCAAAATCTTCAAAATGAGCAAAAGCACAATGAAATTAATGCTTGAATCATCTTCATTTTGCTAAAATACACTAATGACAGCAAAAAGTTTGAGTCTACAACATTTAGTTAAGGTGTGAGAGCCAAAATGAACTTTTTATGGCTTTAAATGCATTTTCAGCCTGATTGTACACTTCAGGTGAAAATGTCAAAATCTTCAAAATGAGCAAAAGCACAATGAAATTAATGCTTGAATCATCTTCATTTTGCTAAAATACACTAATGACAGCAAAAAGTTTGAGTCTACAACATTTAGTTAAGGTGTGAGAGCCAAAATGAACTTTTTATGGCTTTAAATGCATTTTCAGCCTGATTGTACACTTCAGGTGAAAATGTCAAAATCTTCAAAATGAGCAAAAGCACAATGAAATTAATGCTTGAATCATCTTCATTTTGCTAAAATATACTAATGACAGCAAAAAGTTTGAGTCTACAACATTTAGTTAAGGTGTGAGAGCCAAAATGAACTTTTTATTGCTTTAAATGCATTTTCAGCCCGATTGTACACTTCAGGTGAAAATGTCAAAATCTTCAAAATGAGCAAAAGCACAATGAAATTAATGCTTGAATCATCTTCATTTTGCTAAAATACACTAATGACAGCAAAAAGTTTGAGTCTACAACATTTAGTTAAGGTGTGAGAGCCAAAATGAACTTTTTATGGCTTTAAATGCATTTTCAGCCTGATTGTACACTTCAGGTGAAAATGTCAAAATCTTCAAAATGAGCAAAAGCACAATGAAATTAATGCTTGAATCATCTTCATTTTGCTAAAATACACTAATGACAGCAAAAAGTTTGAGTCTACAACATTTAGTTAAGGTGTGAGAGCCAAAATGAACTTTTTATGGCTTTAAATGCATTTTCAGCCTGATTGTACACTTCAGGTGAAAATGTCAAAATCTTCAAAATGAGCAAAAGCACAATGAAATTAATGCTTGAATCATCTTCATTTTGCTAAAATACACTAATGACAGCAAAAAGTTTGAGTCTACAACATTTAGTTAAGGTGTGAGAGCCAAAATGAACTTTTTATGGCTTTAAATGCATTTTCAGCCTGATTGTACACTTCAGGTGAAAATGTCAAAATCTTCAAAATGAGCAAAAGCACAATGAAATTAATGCTTGAATCATCTTCATTTTGCTAACATACACTAATGACAGCAAAAAGTTTGAGTCTACAACATTTAGTTAAGGTGTGAGAGCCAAAATGAACTTTTTATGGCTTTAAATGCATTTTCAGCCTGATTGTACACTTCAGGTGAAAATGTCAAAATCTTCAAAATGAGCAAAAGCACAATGAAATTAATGCTTGAATCATCTTCATTTTGCTAAAATACACTAATGACAGCAAAAAGTTTGAGTCTACAACATTTAGTTAAGGTGTGAGAGCCAAAATGAACTTTTTATGGCTTTAAATGCATTTTCAGCCTGATTGTACACTTCAGGTGAAAATGTCAAAATCTTCAAAATGAGCAAAAGCACAATGAAATTAATGCTTGAATCATCTTCATTTTGCTAAAATACACTAATGACAGCAAAAAGTTTGAGTCTACAACATTTAGTTAAGGTGTGAGAGCCAAAATGAACTTTTTATGGCTTTAAATGCATTTTCAGCCTGATTGTACACTTCAGGTGAAAATGTCAAAATCTTCAAAATGAGCAAAAGCACAATAAATTAATGCTTGAATCATCTTCATTTTGCTAAAATATACTAATGACAGCAAAAAGTTTGAGTCTACAACATTTAGTTAAGGTGTGAGAGCCAAAATGAACTTTTTATTGCTTTAAACGCGTTTTCAGCCCTAATTGTACACTTCAGGTGAAAATGTCAAAATCTTCAAAATGAGCAAAAGCACAATGAAATTAATGCTTGAATCATCTTCATTTTGCTAAAATACACTAATGACAGCAAAAAGTTTGAGTCTACAACATTTAGTTAAGGTGTGAGAGCCAAAATGAACTTTTTATGGCTTTAAATGCATTTTCAGCCTGATTGTACACTTCAGGTGAAAATGTCAAAATCTTCAAAATGAGCAAAAGCACAATGAAATTAATGCTTGAATCATCTTCATTTTGCTAAAATACACTAATGACAGCAAAAAGTTTGAGTCTACAACATTTAGTTAAGGTGTGAGAGCCAAAATGAACTTTTTATGGCTTTAAATGCATTTTCAGCCTGATTGTACACTTCAGGTGAAAATGTCAAAATCTTCAAAATGAGCAAAAGCACAATGAAATTAATGCTTGAATCATCTTCATTTTGCTAAAATACACTAATGACAGCAAACAGTTTGAGTCTACAACATTTAGTTAAGGTGTGAGAGCCAAAATGAACTTTTTATGGCTTTAAATGCATTTTCAGCCTGATTGTACACTTCAGGTGAAAATGTCAAAATCTTCAAAATGAGCAAAAGCACAATGAAATTAATGCTTGAATCATCTTCATTTTGCTAACATACACTAATGACAGCAAAAAGTTTGAGTCTACAACATTTAGTTAAGGTGTGAGAGCCAAAATGAACTTTTTATGGCTTTAAATGCACTTTCAGCCTGATTGTACACTTCAGGTGAAAATGTCAAAATCTTCAAAATGAGCAAAAGCACAATGAAATTAATGCTTGAATCATCTTCATTTTGCTAAAATACACTAATGACAGCAAAAAGTTTGAGTCTACAACATTTAGTTAAGGTGTGAGAGCCAAAATGAACTTTTTATTGCTTTAAACGCGTTTTCAGCCCCTAATTGTACACTTCAGGTGAAAATGTCAAAATCTTCAAAATGAGCAAAAGCACAATGAAATTAATGCTTGAATCATCTTCATTTTGCTAAAATACACTAATGACAGCAAAAAGTTTGAGTCTACAACATTTAGTTAAGGTGTGAGAGCCAAAATGAACTTTTTATGGCTTTAAATGCATTTTCAGCCTGATTGTACACTTCAGGTGAAAATGTCAAAATCTTCAAAATGAGCAAAAGCACAATGAAATTAATGCTTGAATCATCTTCATTTTGCTAACATACACTAATGACAGCAAAAAGTTTGAGTCTACAACATTTAGTTAAGGTGTGAGAGCCAAAATGAACTTTTTATGGCTTTAAATGCATTTTCAGCCTGATTGTACACTTCAGGTGAAAATGTCAAAATCTTCAAAATGAGCAAAAGCACAATGAAATTAATGCTTGAATCATCTTCATTTTGCTAAAATACACTAATGACAGCAAAAAGTTTGAGTCTACAACATTTAGTTAAGGTGTGAGAGCCAAAATGAACTTTTTATGGCTTTAAATGCATTTTCAGCCTGATTGTACACTTCAGGTGAAAATGTCAAAATCTTCAAAATGAGCAAAAGCACAATGAAATTAATGCTTGAATCATCTTCATTTTGCTAAAATACACTAATGACAGCAAAAAGTTTGAGTCTACAACATTTAGTTAAGGTGTGAGAGCCAAAATGAACTTTTTATGGCTTTAAATGCATTTTCAGCCTGATTGTACACTTCAGGTGAAAATGTCAAAATCTTCAAAATGAGCAAAAGCACAATGAAATTAATGCTTGAATCATCTTCATTTTGCTAACATACACTAATGACAGCAAAAAGTTTGAGTCTACAACATTTAGTTAAGGTGTGAGAGCCAAAATGAACTTTTTATGGCTTTAAATGCATTTTCAGCCCGATTGTACACTTCAGGTGAAAATGTCAAAATCTTCAAAATGAGCAAAAGCACAATGAAATTAATGCTTGAATCATCTTCATTTTGCTAAAATATACTAATGACAGCAAAAAGTTTGAGTCTACAACATTTAGTTAAGGTGTGAGAGCCAAAATGAACTTTTTATTGCTTTAAATGCATTTTCAGCCCGATTGTACACTTCAGGTGAAAATGTCAAAATCTTCAAAATGAGCAAAAGCACAATGAAATTAATGCTTGAATCATCTTCATTTTGCTAAAATACACTAATGACAGCAAAAAGTTTGAGTCTACAACATTTAGTTAAGGTGTGAGAGCCAAAATGAACTTTTTATGGCTTTAAATGCATTTTCATTCTGATTGTACACTTCAGGTGAAAATGTCAAAATCTTCAAAATGAGCAAAAGCACAATGAAATTAATGCTTGAATCATCTTCATTTTGCTAAAATACACTAATGACAGCAAAAAGTTTGAGTCTACAACATTTAGTTAAGGTGTGAGAGCCAAAATGAACTTTTTATGGCTTTAAATGCATTTTCAGCCTGATTGTACACTTCAGGTGAAAATGTCAAAATCTTCAAAATGAGCAAAAGCACAATGAAATTAATGCTTGAATCATCTTCATTTTGCTAACATACACTAATGACAGCAAAAAGTTTGAGTCTACAACATTTAGTTAAGGTGTGAGAGCCAAAATGAACTTTTTATGGCTTTAAATGCATTTTCAGCCTGATTGTACACTTCAGGTGAAAATGTCAAAATCTTCAAAATGAGCAAAAGCACAATGAAATTAATGCTTGAATCATCTTCATTTTGCTAAAATACACTAATGACAGCGACAAAGTTTGAGTCTACAACATTTAGTTAAGGTGTGAGAGCCAAAATGAACTTTTTATGGCTTTAAATGCATTTTCAGCCTGATTGTACACTTCAGGTGAAAATGTCAAAATCTTCAAAATGAGCAAAAGCACAATGAAATTAATGCTTGAATCATCTTCATTTTGCTAACATACACTAATGACAGCAAAAAGTTTGAGTCTACAACATTTAGTTAAGGTGTGAGAGCCAAAATGAACTTTTTATGGCTTTAAATGCATTTTCAGCCCGATTGTACACTTCAGGTGAAAATGTCAAAATCTTCAAAATGAGCAAAAGCACAATGAAATTAATGCTTGAATCATCTTCATTTTGCTAAAATATACTAATGACAGCAAAAAGTTTGAGTCTACAACATTTAGTTAAGGTGTGAGAGCCAAAATGAACTTTTTATTGCTTTAAATGCATTTTCAGCCCGATTGTACACTTCAGGTGAAAATGTCAAAATCTTCAAAATGAGCAAAAGCACAATGAAATTAATGCTTGAATCATCTTCATTTTGCTAAAATACACTAATGACAGCAAAAAGTTTGAGTCTACAACATTTAGTTAAGGTGTGAGAGCCAAAATGAACTTTTTATGGCTTTAAATGCATTTTCAGCCTGATTGTACACTTCAGGTGAAAATGTCAAAATCTTCAAAATGAGCAAAAGCACAATGAAATTAATGCTTGAATCATCTTCATTTTGCTAAAATACACTAATGACAGCAAAAAGTTTGAGTCTACAACATTTAGTTAAGGTGTGAGAGCCAAAATGAACTTTTTATGGCTTTAAATGCATTTTCAGCCTGATTGTACACTTCAGGTGAAAATGTCAAAATCTTCAAAATGAGCAAAAGCACAATGAAATTAATGCTTGAATCATCTTCATTTTGCTAAAATACACTAATGACAGCAAAAAGTTTGAGTCTACAACATTTAGTTAAGGTGTGAGAGCCAAAATGAACTTTTTATGGCTTTAAATGCATTTTCAGCCTGATTGTACACTTCAGGTGAAAATGTCAAAATCTTCAAAATGAGCAAAAGCACAATGAAATTAATGCTTGAATCATCTTCATTTTGCTAACATACACTAATGACAGCAAAAAGTTTGAGTCTACAACATTTAGTTAAGGTGTGAGAGCCAAAATGAACTTTTTATGGCTTTAAATGCATTTTCAGCCTGATTGTACACTTCAGGTGAAAATGTCAAAATCTTCAAAATGAGCAAAAGCACAATGAAATTAATGCTTGAATCATCTTCATTTTGCTAAAATACACTAATGACAGCAAAAAGTTTGAGTCTACAACATTTAGTTAAGGTGTGAGAGCCAAAATGAACTTTTTATGGCTTTAAATGCATTTTCAGCCTGATTGTACACTTCAGGTGAAAATGTCAAAATCTTCAAAATGAGCAAAAGCACAATGAAATTAATGCTTGAATCATCTTCATTTTGCTAAAATACACTAATGACAGCAAAAAGTTTGAGTCTACAACATTTAGTTAAGGTGTGAGAGCCAAAATGAACTTTTTATGGCTTTAAATGCATTTTCAGCCTGATTGTACACTTCAGGTGAAAATGTCAAAATCTTCAAAATGAGCAAAAGCACAATGAAATTAATGCTTGAATCATCTTCATTTTGCTAACATACACTAATGACAGCAAAAAGTTTGAGTCTACGACATTTAGTTAAGGTGTGAGAGCAAAAATGAACTTTTTATGGCTTTAAATGCATTTTCAGCCCGATTGTACACTTCAGGTGAAAATGTCAAAATCTTCAAAATGAGCAAAAGCACAATGAAATTAATGCTTGAATCATCTCCATTTTGCTAAAATACACTAATGACAGCAAAAAGTTTGAGTCTACAACATTTAGTTAAGGTGTGAGAGCCAAAATGAACTTTTTATGGCTTTAAATGCATTTTCAGCCTGATTGTACACTTCAGGTGAAAATGTCAAAATCTTCAAAATGAGCAAAAGCACAATGAAATTAATGCTTGAATCATCTTCATTTTGCTAACATACACTAATGACAGCAAAAAGTTTGAGTCTACAACATTTAGTTAAGGTGTGAGAGCCAAAATGAACTTTTTATGGCTTTAAATGCATTTTCAGCCTGATTGTACACTTCAGGTGAAAATGTCAAAATCTTCAAAATGAGCAAAAGCACAATGAAATTAATGCTTGAATCATCTTCATTTTGCTAAAATACACTAATGACAGCAAAAAGTTTGAGTCTACAACATTTAGTTAAGGTGTGAGAGCCAAAATGAACTTTTTATGGCTTTAAATGCATTTTCAGCCTGATTGTACACTTCAGGTGAAAATGTCAAAATCTTCAAAATGAGCAAAAGCACAATGAAATTAATGCTTGAATCATCTTCATTTTGCTAAAATACACTAATGACAGCAAAAAGTTTGAGTCTACAACATTTAGTTAAGGTGTGAGAGCCAAAATGAACTTTTTATGGCTTTAAATGCATTTTCAGCCTGATTGTACACTTCAGGTGAAAATGTCAAAATCTTCAAAATGAGCAAAAGCACAATAAAATTAATGCTTGAATCATCTTCATTTTGCTAAAATATACTAATGACAGCAAAAAGTTTGAGTCTACAACATTTAGTTAAGGTGTGAGAGCCAAAATGAACTTTTTATTGCTTTAAACGCGTTTTCAGCCCCTAATTGTACACTTCAGGTGAAAATGTCAAAATCTTCAAAATGAGCAAAAGCACAATGAAATTAATGCTTGAATCATCTTCATTTTGCTAAAATACACTAATGACAGCAAAAAGTTTGAATCTACAACATTTAGTTAAGGTGTGAGAGCCAAAATGAACTTTTTATTGCTTTAAATGCATTTTCAGCCCGATTGTACACTTCAGGTGAAAATGTCAAAATCTTCAAAATGAGCAAAAGCACAATGAAATTAATGCTTGAATCATCTTCATTTTGCTAAAATACACTAATGACAGCAAAAAGTTTGAGTCTACAACATTTAGTTAAGGTGTGAGAGCCAAAATGAACTTTTTATGGCTTTAAATGCATTTTCAGCCTGATTGTACACTTCAGGTGAAAATGTCAAAATCTTCAAAATGAGCAAAAGCACAATGAAATTAATGCTTGAATCATCTTCATTTTGCTAAAATACACTAATGACAGCAAAAAGTTTGAGTCTACAACATTTAGTTAAGGTGTGAGAGCCAAAATGAACTTTTTATGGCTTTAAATGCATTTTCAGCCTGATTGTACACTTCAGGTGAAAATGTCAAAATCTTCAAAATGAGCAAAAGCACAATGAAATTAATGCTTGAATCATATTCATTTTGCTAAAATACACTAATGACAGCAAACAGTTTGAGTCTACAACATTTAGTTAAGGTGTGAGAGCCAAAATGAACTTTTTATGGCTTTAAATGCATTTTCAGCCTGATTGTACACTTCAGGTGAAAATGTCAAAATCTTCAAAATGAGCAAAAGCACAATGAAATTAATGCTTGAATCATCTTCATTTTGCTAACATACACTAATGACAGCAAAAAGTTTGAGTCTACAACATTTAGTTAAGGTGTGAGAGCCAAAATGAACTTTTTATGGCTTTAAATGCACTTTCAGCCTGATTGTACACTTCAGGTGAAAATGTCAAAATCTTCAAAATGAGCAAAAGCACAATGAAATTAATGCTTGAATCATCTTCATTTTGCTAACATACACTAATGACAGCAAAAAGTTTGAGTCTACAACATTTAGTTAAGGTGTGAGAGCCAAAATGAACTTTTTATGGCTTTAAATGCATTTTCAGCCTGATTGTACACTTCAGGTGAAAATGTCAAAATCTTCAAAATGAGCAAAAGCACAATGAAATTAATGCTTGAATCATCTTCATTTTGCTAAAATACACTAATGACAGCAAAAAGTTTGAGTCTACAACATTTAGTTAAGGTGTGAGAGCCAAAATGAACTTTTTATGGCTTTAAATGCATTTTCAGCCTGATTGTACACTTCAGGTGAAAATGTCAAAATCTTCAAAATGAGCAAAAGCACAATGAAATTAATGCTTGAATCATCTTCATTTTGCTAAAATACACTAATGACAGCAAAAAGTTTGAGTCTACAACATTTAGTTAAGGTGTGAGAGCCAAAATGAACTTTTTATGGCTTTAAATGCATTTTCAGCCTGATTGTACACTTCAGGTGAAAATGTCAAAATCTTCAAAATGAGCAAAAGCACAATGAAATTAATGCTTGAATCATCTTCATTTTGCTAACATACACTAATGACAGCAAAAAGTTTGAGTCTACAACATTTAGTTAAGGTGTGAGAGCCAAAATGAACTTTTTATGGCTTTAAATGCATTTTCAGCCCGATTGTACACTTCAGGTGAAAATGTCAAAATCTTCAAAATGAGCAAAAGCACAATGAAATTAATGCTTGAATCATCTTCATTTTGCTAAAATATACTAATGACAGCAAAAAGTTTGAGTCTACAACATTTAGTTAAGGTGTGAGAGCCAAAATGAACTTTTTATTGCTTTAAATGCATTTTCAGCCCGATTGTACACTTCAGGTGAAAATGTCAAAATCTTCAAAATGAGCAAAAGCACAATGAAATTAATGCTTGAATCATCTTCATTTTGCTAAAATACACTAATGACAGCAAAAAGTTTGAGTCTACAACATTTAGTTAAGGTGTGAGAGCCAAAATGAACTTTTTATGGCTTTAAATGCATTTTCATTCTGATTGTACACTTCAGGTGAAAATGTCAAAATCTTCAAAATGAGCAAAAGCACAATGAAATTAATGCTTGAATCATCTTCATTTTGCTAAAATACACTAATGACAGCAAAAAGTTTGAGTCTACAACATTTAGTTAAGGTGTGAGAGCCAAAATGAACTTTTTATGGCTTTAAATGCATTTTCAGCCTGATTGTACACTTCAGGTGAAAATGTCAAAATCTTCAAAATGAGCAAAAGCACAATGAAATTAATGCTTGAATCATCTTCATTTTGCTAACATACACTAATGACAGCAAAAAGTTTGAGTCTACAACATTTAGTTAAGGTGTGAGAGCCAAAATGAACTTTTTATGGCTTTAAATGCATTTTCAGCCTGATTGTACACTTCAGGTGAAAATGTCAAAATCTTCAAAATGAGCAAAAGCACAATGAAATTAATGCTTGAATCATCTTCATTTTGCTAAAATACACTAATGACAGCAAAAAGTTTGAGTCTACAACATTTAGTTAAGGTGTGAGAGCCAAAATGAACTTTTTATGGCTTTAAATGCATTTTCAGCCTGATTGTACACTTCAGGTGAAAATGTCAAAATCTTCAAAATGAGCAAAAGCACAATGAAATTAATGCTTGAATCATCTTCATTTTGCTAACATACACTAATGACAGCAAAAAGTTTGAGTCTACAACATTTAGTTAAGGTGTGAGAGCCAAAATGAACTTTTTATGGCTTTAAATGCATTTTCAGCCCGATTGTACACTTCAGGTGAAAATGTCAAAATCTTCAAAATGAGCAAAAGCACAATGAAATTAATGCTTGAATCATCTTCATTTTGCTAAAATATACTAATGACAGCAAAAAGTTTGAGTCTACAACATTTAGTTAAGGTGTGAGAGCCAAAATGAACTTTTTATTGCTTTAAATGCATTTTCAGCCCGATTGTACACTTCAGGTGAAAATGTCAAAATCTTCAAAATGAGCAAAAGCACAATGAAATTAATGCTTGAATCATCTTCATTTTGCTAAAATACACAAATGACAGCAAAAAGTTTGAGTCTACAACATTTAGTTAAGGTGTGAGAGCCAAAATGAACTTTTTATGGCTTTAAATGCATTTTCAGCCTGATTGTACACTTCAGGTGAAAATGTCAAAATCTTCAAAATGAGCAAAAGCACAATGAAATTAATGCTTGAATCATCTTCATTTTGCTAAAATACACTAATGACAGCAAAAAGTTTGAGTCTACAACATTTAGTTAAGGTGTGAGAGCCAAAATGAACTTTTTATGGCTTTAAATGCATTTTCAGCCTGATTGTACACTTCAGGTGAAAATGTCAAAATCTTCAAAATGAGCAAAAGCACAATGAAATTAATGCTTGAATCATCTTCATTTTGCTAAAATACACTAATGACAGCAAAAAGTTTGAGTCTACAACATTTAGTTAAGGTGTGAGAGCCAAAATGAACTTTTTATGGCTTTAAATGCATTTTCAGCCTGATTGTACACTTCAGGTGAAAATGTCAAAATCTTCAAAATGAGCAAAAGCACAATGAAATTAATGCTTGAATCATCTTCATTTTGCTAACATACACTAATGACAGCAAAAAGTTTGAGTCTACAACATTTAGTTAAGGTGTGAGAGCCAAAATGAACTTTTTATGGCTTTAAATGCATTTTCAGCCTGATTGTACACTTCAGGTGAAAATGTCAAAATCTTCAAAATGAGCAAAAGCACAATGAAATTAATGCTTGAATCATCTTCATTTTGCTAAAATACACTAATGACAGCAAAAAGTTTGAGTCTACAACATTTAGTTAAGGTGTGAGAGCCAAAATGAACTTTTTATGGCTTTAAATGCATTTTCAGCCTGATTGTACACTTCAGGTGAAAATGTCAAAATCTTCAAAATGAGCAAAAGCACAATGAAATTAATGCTTGAATCATCTTCATTTTGCTAAAATACACTAATGACAGCAAAAAGTTTGAGTCTACAACATTTAGTTAAGGTGTGAGAGCCAAAATGAACTTTTTATGGCTTTAAATGCATTTTCAGCCTGATTGTACACTTCAGGTGAAAATGTCAAAATCTTCAAAATGAGCAAAAGCACAATGAAATTAATGCTTGAATCATCTTCATTTTGCTAACATACACTAATGACAGCAAAAAGTTTGAGTCTACGACATTTAGTTAAGGTGTGAGAGCAAAAATGAACTTTTTATGGCTTTAAATGCATTTTCAGCCCGATTGTACACTTCAGGTGAAAATGTCAAAATCTTCAAAATGAGCAAAAGCACAATGAAATTAATGCTTGAATCATCTCCATTTTGCTAAAATACACTAATGACAGCAAAAAGTTTGAGTCTACAACATTTAGTTAAGGTGTGAGAGCCAAAATGAACTTTTTATGGCTTTAAATGCATTTTCAGCCTGATTGTACACTTCAGGTGAAAATGTCAAAATCTTCAAAATGAGCAAAAGCACAATGAAATTAATGCTTGAATCATCTTAATTTTGCTAACATACACTAATGACAGCAAAAAGTTTGAGTCTACAACATTTAGTTAAGGTGTGAGAGCCAAAATGAACTTTTTATGGCTTTAAATGCACTTTCAGCCTGATTGTACACTTCAGGTGAAAATGTCAAAATCTTCAAAATGAGCAAAAGCACAATGAAATTAATGCTTGAATCATCTTCATTTTGCTAAAATACACTAATGACAGCAAAAAGTTTGAGTCTACAACATTTAGTTAAGGTGTGAGAGCCAAAATGAACTTTTTATTGCTTTAAACGCGTTTTCAGCCCCTAATTGTACACTTCAGGTGAAAATGTCAAAATCTTCAAAATGAGCAAAAGCACAATGAAATTAATGCTTGAATCATCTTCATTTTGCTAAAATACACTAATGACAGCAAAAAGTTTGAGTCTACAACATTTAGTTAAGGTGTGAGAGCCAAAATGAACTTTTTATGGCTTTAAATGCATTTTCAGCCCGATTGTACACTTCAGGTGAAAATGTCAAAATCTTCAAAATGAGCAAAAGCACAATAAAATTAATGCTTGAATCATCTTCATTTTGCTAAAATATACTAATGACAGCAAAAAGTTTGAGTCTACAACATTTAGTTAAGGTGTGAGAGCCAAAATGAACTTTTTATTGCTTTAAACGCGTTTTCAGCCCCTAATTGTACACTTCAGGTGAAAATGTCAAAATCTTCAAAATGAGCAAAAGCACAATGAAATTAATGCTTGAATCATCTTCATTTTGCTAAAATACACTAATGACAGCAAAAAGTTTGAATCTACAACATTTAGTTAAGGTGTGAGAGCCAAAATGAACTTTTTATTGCTTTAAATGCATTTTCAGCCCGATTGTACACTTCAGGTGAAAATGTCAAAATCTTCAAAATGAGCAAAAGCACAATGAAATTAATGCTTGAATCATCTTCATTTTGCTAAAATACACTAATGACAGCAAAAAGTTTGAGTCTACAACATTTAGTTAAGGTGTGAGAGCCAAAATGAACTTTTTATGGCTTTAAATGCATTTTCAGCCTGATTGTACACTTCAGGTGAAAATGTCAAAATCTTCAAAATGAGCAAAAGCACAATGAAATTAATGCTTGAATCATCTTCATTTTGCTAAAATACACTAATGACAGCAAAAAGTTTGAGTCTACAACATTTAGTTAAGGTGTGAGAGCCAAAATGAACTTTTTATGGCTTTAAATGCATTTTCAGCCTGATTGTACACTTCAGGTGAAAATGTCAAAATCTTCAAAATGAGCAAAAGCACAATGAAATTAATGCTTGAATCATCTTCATTTTGCTAAAATACACTAATGACAGCAAAAAGTTTGAGTCTACAACATTTAGTTAAGGTGTGAGAGCCAAAATGAACTTTTTATGGCTTTAAATGCATTTTCAGCCTGATTGTACACTTCAGGTGAAAATGTCAAAATCTTCAAAATGAGCAAAAGCACAATGAAATTAATGCTTGAATCATCTTCATTTTGCTAACATACACTAATGACAGCAAAAAGTTTGAGTCTACAACATTTAGTTAAGGTGTGAGAGCCAAAATGAACTTTTTATGGCTTTAAATGCATTTTCAGCCTGATTGTACACTTCAGGTGAAAATGTCAAAATCTTCAAAATGAGCAAAAGCACAATGAAATTAATGCTTGAATCATCTTCATTTTGCTAACATACACTAATGACAGCAAAAAGTTTGAGTCTACAACATTTAGTTAAGGTGTGAGAGCCAAAATGAACTTTTTATGGCTTTAAATGCATTTTCAGCCCGATTGTACACTTCAGGTGAAAATGTCAAAATCTTCAAAATGAGCAAAAGCACAATGAAATTAATGCTTGAATCATCTTCATTTTGCTAAAATATACTAATGACAGCAAAAAGTTTGAGTCTACAACATTTAGTTAAGGTGTGAGAGCCAAAATGAACTTTTTATGGCTTTAAATGCATTTTCAGCCCGATTGTACACTTCAGGTGAAAATGTCAAAATCTTCAAAATGAGCAAAAGCACAATAAAATTAATGCTTGAATCATCTTCATTTTGCTAAAATATACTAATGACAGCAAAAAGTTTGAGTCTACAACATTTAGTTAAGGTGTGAGAGCCAAAATGAACTTTTTATTGCTTTAAACGCGTTTTCAGCCCCTAATTGTACACTTCAGGTGAAAATGTCAAAATCTTCAAAATGAGCAAAAGCACAATGAAATTAATGCTTGAATCATCTTCATTTTGCTAAAATACACTAATGACAGCAAAAAGTTTGAATCTACAACATTTAGTTAAGGTGTGAGAGCCAAAATGAACTTTTTATTGCTTTAAATGCATTTTCAGCCCGATTGTACACTTCAGGTGAAAATGTCAAAATCTTCAAAATGAGCAAAAGCACAATGAAATTAATGCTTGAATCATCTTCATTTTGCTAAAATACACTAATGACAGCAAAAAGTTTGAGTCTACAACATTTAGTTAAGGTGTGAGAGCCAAAATGAACTTTTTATGGCTTTAAATGCATTTTCAGCCTGATTGTACACTTCAGGTGAAAATGTCAAAATCTTCAAAATGAGCAAAAGCACAATGAAATTAATGCTTGAATCATCTTCATTTTGCTAAAATACACTAATGACAGCAAAAAGTTTGAGTCTACAACATTTAGTTAAGGTGTGAGAGCCAAAATGAACTTTTTATGGCTTTAAATGCATTTTCAGCCTGATTGTACACTTCAGGTGAAAATGTCAAAATCTTCAAAATGAGCAAAAGCACAATGAAATTAATGCTTGAATCATCTTCATTTTGCTAAAATACACTAATGACAGCAAAAAGTTTGAGTCTACAACATTTAGTTAAGGTGTGAGAGCCAAAATGAACTTTTTATGGCTTTAAATGCATTTTCAGCCTGATTGTACACTTCAGGTGAAAATGTCAAAATCTTCAAAATGAGCAAAAGCACAATGAAATTAATGCTTGAATCATCTTCATTTTGCTAACATACACTAATGACAGCAAAAAGTTTGAGTCTACAACATTTAGTTAAGGTGTGAGAGCCAAAATGAACTTTTTATGGCTTTAAATGCATTTTCAGCCTGATTGTACACTTCAGGTGAAAATGTCAAAATCTTCAAAATGAGCAAAAGCACAATGAAATTAATGCTTGAATCATCTTCATTTTGCTAAAATACACTAATGACAGCAAAAAGTTTGAGTCTACAACATTTAGTTAAGGTGTGAGAGCCAAAATGAACTTTTTATGGCTTTAAATGCATTTTCAGCCTGATTGTACACTTCAGGTGAAAATGTCAAAATCTTCAAAATGAGCAAAAGCACAATGAAATTAATGCTTGAATCATCTTCATTTTGCTAAAATACACTAATGACAGCAAAAAGTTTGAGTCTACAACATTTAGTTAAGGTGTGAGAGCCAAAATGAACTTTTTATGGCTTTAAATGCATTTTCAGCCTGATTGTACACTTCAGGTGAAAATGTCAAAATCTTCAAAATGAGCAAAAGCACAATGAAATTAATGCTTGAATCATCTTCATTTTGCTAACATACACTAATGACAGCAAAAAGTTTGAGTCTACGACATTTAGTTAAGGTGTGAGAGCCAAAATGAACTTTTTATGGCTTTAAATGCATTTTCAGCCCGATTGTACACTTCAGGTGAAAATGTCAAAATCTTCAAAATGAGCAAAAGCACAATGAAATTAATGCTTGAATCATCTCCATTTTGCTAAAATACACTAATGACAGCAAAAAGTTTGAGTCTACAACATTTAGTTAAGGTGTGAGAGCCAAAATGAACTTTTTATGGCTTTAAATGCATTTTCAGCCTGATTGTACACTTCAGGTGAAAATGTCAAAATCTTCAAAATGAGCAAAAGCACAATGAAATTAATGCTTGAATCATCTTCATTTTGCTAACATACACTAATGACAGCAAAAAGTTTGAGTCTACAACATTTAGTTAAGGTGTGAGAGCCAAAATGAACTTTTTATGGCTTTAAATGCACTTTCAGCCTGATTGTACACTTCAGGTGAAAATGTCAAAATCTTCAAAATGAGCAAAAGCACAATGAAATTAATGCTTGAATCATCTTCATTTTGCTAAAATACACTAATGACAGCAAAAAGTTTGAGTCTACAACATTTAGTTAAGGTGTGAGAGCCAAAATGAACTTTTTATGGCTTTAAATGCATTTTCAGCCTGATTGTACACTTCAGGTGAAAATGTCAAAATCTTCAAAATGAGCAAAAGCACAATGAAATTAATGCTTGAATCATCTTCATTTTGCTAAAATACACTAATGACAGCAAAAAGTTTGAGTCTACAACATTTAGTTAAGGTGTGAGAGCCAAAATGAACTTTTTATGGCTTTAAATGCATTTTCAGCCTGATTGTACACTTCAGGTGAAAATGTCAAAATCTTCAAAATGAGCAAAAGCACAATGAAATTAATGCTTGAATCATCTTCATTTTGCTAAAATACACTAATGACAGCAAAAAGTTTGAGTCTACAACATTTAGTTAAGGTGTGAGAGCCAAAATGAACTTTTTATTGCTTTAAACGCGTTTTCAGCCCCTAATTGTACACTTCAGGTGAAAATGTCAAAATCTTCAAAATGAGCAAAAGCACAATGAAATTAATGCTTGAATCATCTTCATTTTGCTAAAATACACTAATGACAGCAAAAAGTTTGAGTCTACAACATTTAGTTAAGGTGTGAGAGCCAAAATGAACTTTTTATGGCTTTAAATGCATTTTCAGCCCGATTGTACACTTCAGGTGAAAATGTCAAAATCTTCAAAATGAGCAAAAGCACAATAAAATTAATGCTTGAATCATCTTCATTTTGCTAAAATATACTAATGACAGCAAAAAGTTTGAGTCTACAACATTTAGTTAAGGTGTGAGAGCCAAAATGAACTTTTTATTGCTTTAAACGCGTTTTCAGCCCCTAATTGTACACTTCAGGTGAAAATGTCAAAATCTTCAAAATGAGCAAAAGCACAATGAAATTAATGCTTGAATCATCTTCATTTTGCTAAAATACACTAATGACAGCAAAAAGTTTGAATCTACAACATTTAGTTAAGGTGTGAGAGCCAAAATGAACTTTTTATTGCTTTAAATGCATTTTCAGCCCGATTGTACACTTCAGGTGAAAATGTCAAAATCTTCAAAATGAGCAAAAGCACAATGAAATTAATGCTTGAATCATCTTCATTTTGCTAAAATACACTAATGACAGCAAAAAGTTTGAGTCTACAACATTTAGTTAAGGTGTGAGAGCCAAAATGAACTTTTTATGGCTTTAAATGCATTTTCAGCCTGATTGTACACTTCAGGTGAAAATGTCAAAATCTTCAAAATGAGCAAAAGCACAATGAAATTAATGCTTGAATCATCTTCATTTTGCTAAAATACACTAATGACAGCAAAAAGTTTGAGTCTACAACATTTAGTTAAGGTGTGAGAGCCAAAATGAACTTTTTATGGCTTTAAATGCATTTTCAGCCTGATTGTACACTTCAGGTGAAAATGTCAAAATCTTCAAAATGAGCAAAAGCACAATGAAATTAATGCTTGAATCATCTTCATTTTGCTAAAATACACTAATGACAGCAAAAAGTTTGAGTCTACAACATTTAGTTAAGGTGTGAGAGCCAAAATGAACTTTTTATGGCTTTAAATGCATTTTCAGCCTGATTGTACACTTCAGGTGAAAATGTCAAAATCTTCAAAATGAGCAAAAGCACAATGAAATTAATGCTTGAATCATCTTCATTTTGCTAACATACACTAATGACAGCAAAAAGTTTGAGTCTACAACATTTAGTTAAGGTGTGAGAGCCAAAATGAACTTTTTATGGCTTTAAATGCATTTTCAGCCTGATTGTACACTTCAGGTGAAAATGTCAAAATCTTCAAAATGAGCAAAAGCACAATGAAATTAATGCTTGAATCATCTTCATTTTGCTAACATACACTAATGACAGCAAAAAGTTTGAGTCTACAACATTTAGTTAAGGTGTGAGAGCCAAAATGAACTTTTTATGGCTTTAAATGCATTTTCAGCCCGATTGTACACTTCAGGTGAAAATGTCAAAATCTTCAAAATGAGCAAAAGCACAATGAAATTAATGCTTGAATCATCTTCATTTTGCTAAAATATACTAATGACAGCAAAAAGTTTGAGTCTACAACATTTAGTTAAGGTGTGAGAGCCAAAATGAACTTTTTATGGCTTTAAATGCATTTTCAGCCCGATTGTACACTTCAGGTGAAAATGTCAAAATCTTCAAAATGAGCAAAAGCACAATAAAATTAATGCTTGAATCATCTTCATTTTGCTAAAATATACTAATGACAGCAAAAAGTTTGAGTCTACAACATTTAGTTAAGGTGTGAGAGCCAAAATGAACTTTTTATTGCTTTAAACGCGTTTTCAGCCCCTAATTGTACACATCAGGTGAAAATGTCAAAATCTTCAAAATGAGCAAAAGCACAATGAAATTAATGCTTGAATCATCTTCATTTTGCTAAAATACACTAATGACAGCAAAAAGTTTGAATCTACAACATTTAGTTAAGGTGTGAGAGCCAAAATGAACTTTTTATTGCTTTAAATGCATTTTCAGCCCGATTGTACACTTCAGGTGAAAATGTCAAAATCTTCAAAATGAGCAAAAGCACAATGAAATTAATGCTTGAATCATCTTCATTTTGCTAAAATACACTAATGACAGCAAAAAGTTTGAGTCTACAACATTTAGTTAAGGTGTGAGAGCCAAAATGAACTTTTTATGGCTTTAAATGCATTTTCAGCCTGATTGTACACTTCAGGTGAAAATGTCAAAATCTTCAAAATGAGCAAAAGCACAATGAAATTAATGCTTGAATCATCTTCATTTTGCTAAAATACACTAATGACAGCAAAAAGTTTGAGTCTACAACATTTAGTTAAGGTGTGAGAGCCAAAATGAACTTTTTATGGCTTTAAATGCATTTTCAGCCTGATTGTACACTTCAGGTGAAAATGTCAAAATCTTCAAAATGAGCAAAAGCACAATGAAATTAATGCTTGAATCATCTTCATTTTGCTAAAATACACTAATGACAGCAAAAAGTTTGAGTCTACAACATTTAGTTAAGGTGTGAGAGCCAAAATGAACTTTTTATGGCTTTAAATGCATTTTCAGCCTGATTGTACACTTCAGGTGAAAATGTCAAAATCTTCAAAATGAGCAAAAGCACAATGAAATTAATGCTTGAATCATCTTCATTTTGCTAACATACACTAATGACAGCAAAAAGTTTGAGTCTACAACATTTAGTTAAGGTGTGAGAGCCAAAATGAACTTTTTATGGCTTTAAATGCATTTTCAGCCTGATTGTACACTTCAGGTGAAAATGTCAAAATCTTCAAAATGAGCAAAAGCACAATGAAATTAATGCTTGAATCATCTTCATTTTGCTAAAATACACTAATGACAGCAAAAAGTTTGAGTCTACAACATTTAGTTAAGGTGTGAGAGCCAAAATGAACTTTTTATGGCTTTAAATGCATTTTCAGCCTGATTGTACACTTCAGGTGAAAATGTCAAAATCTTCAAAATGAGCAAAAGCACAATGAAATTAATGCTTGAATCATCTTCATTTTGCTAAAATACACTAATGACAGCAAAAAGTTTGAGTCTACAACATTTAGTTAAGGTGTGAGAGCCAAAATGAACTTTTTATGGCTTTAAATGCATTTTCAGCCTGATTGTACACTTCAGGTGAAAATGTCAAAATCTTCAAAATGAGCAAAAGCACAATGAAATTAATGCTTGAATCATCTTCATTTTGCTAACATACACTAATGACAGCAAAAAGTTTGAGTCTACGACATTTAGTTAAGGTGTGAGAGCAAAAATGAACTTTTTATGGCTTTAAATGCATTTTCAGCCCGATTGTACACTTCAGGTGAAAATGTCAAAATCTTCAAAATGAGCAAAAGCACAATGAAATTAATGCTTGAATCATCTCCATTTTGCTAAAATACACTAATGACAGCAAAAAGTTTGAGTCTACAACATTTAGTTAAGGTGTGAGAGCCAAAATGAACTTTTTATGGCTTTAAATGCATTTTCAGCCTGATTGTACACTTCAGGTGAAAATGTCAAAATCTTCAAAATGAGCAAAAGCACAATGAAATTAATGCTTGAATCATCTTCATTTTGCTAACATACACTAATGACAGCAAAAAGTTTGAGTCTACAACATTTAGTTAAGGTGTGAGAGCCAAAATGAACTTTTTATGGCTTTAAATGCACTTTCAGCCTGATTGTACACTTCAGGTGAAAATGTCAAAATCTTCAAAATGAGCAAAAGCACAATGAAATTAATGCTTGAATCATCTTCATTTTGCTAAAATACACTAATGACAGCAAAAAGTTTGAGTCTACAACATTTAGTTAAGGTGTGAGAGCCAAAATGAACTTTTTATTGCTTTAAACGCGTTTTCAGCCCCTAATTGTACACTTCAGGTGAAAATGTCAAAATCTTCAAAATGAGCAAAAGCACAATGAAATTAATGCTTGAATCATCTTCATTTTGCTAAAATACACTAATGACAGCAAAAAGTTTGAGTCTACAACATTTAGTTAAGGTGTGAGAGCCAAAATGAACTTTTTATGGCTTTAAATGCATTTTCAGCCCGATTGTACACTTCAGGTGAAAATGTCAAAATCTTCAAAATGAGCAAAAGCACAATAAAATTAATGCTTGAATCATCTTCATTTTGCTAAAATATACTAATGACAGCAAAAAGTTTGAGTCTACAACATTTAGTTAAGGTGTGAGAGCCAAAATGAACTTTTTATTGCTTTAAACGCGTTTTCAGCCCCTAATTGTACACTTCAGGTGAAAATGTCAAAATCTTCAAAATGAGCAAAAGCACAATGAAATTAATGCTTGAATCATCTTCATTTTGCTAAAATACACTAATGACAGCAAAAAGTTTGAATCTACAACATTTAGTTAAGGTGTGAGAGCCAAAATGAACTTTTTATTGCTTTAAATGCATTTTCAGCCCGATTGTACACTTCAGGTGAAAATGTCAAAATCTTCAAAATGAGCAAAAGCACAATGAAATTAATGCTTGAATCATCTTCATTTTGCTAAAATACACTAATGACAGCAAAAAGTTTGAGTCTACAACATTTAGTTAAGGTGTGAGAGCCAAAATGAACTTTTTATGGCTTTAAATGCATTTTCAGCCTGATTGTACACTTCAGGTGAAAATGTCAAAATCTTCAAAATGAGCAAAAGCACAATGAAATTAATGCTTGAATCATCTTCATTTTGCTAAAATACACTAATGACAGCAAAAAGTTTGAGTCTACAACATTTAGTTAAGGTGTGAGAGCCAAAATGAACTTTTTATGGCTTTAAATGCATTTTCAGCCTGATTGTACACTTCAGGTGAAAATGTCAAAATCTTCAAAATGAGCAAAAGCACAATGAAATTAATGCTTGAATCATCTTCATTTTGCTAAAATACACTAATGACAGCAAAAAGTTTGAGTCTACAACATTTAGTTAAGGTGTGAGAGCCAAAATGAACTTTTTATGGCTTTAAATGCATTTTCAGCCTGATTGTACACTTCAGGTGAAAATGTCAAAATCTTCAAAATGAGCAAAAGCACAATGAAATTAATGCTTGAATCATCTTCATTTTGCTAACATACACTAATGACAGCAAAAAGTTTGAGTCTACAACATTTAGTTAAGGTGTGAGAGCCAAAATGAACTTTTTATGGCTTTAAATGCATTTTCAGCCTGATTAGACACTTCAGGTGAAAATGTCAAAATCTTCAAAATGAGCAAAAGCACAATGAAATTAATGCTTGAATCATCTTCATTTTGCTAACATACACTAATGACAGCAAAAAGTTTGAGTCTACAACATTTAGTTAAGGTGTGAGAGCCAAAATGAACTTTTTATGGCTTTAAATGCATTTTCAGCCCGATTGTACACTTCAGGTGAAAATGTCAAAATCTTCAAAATGAGCAAAAGCACAATGAAATTAATGCTTGAATCATCTTCATTTTGCTAAAATATACTAATGACAGCAAAAAGTTTGAGTCTACAACATTTAGTTAAGGTGTGAGAGCCAAAATGAACTTTTTATGGCTTTAAATGCATTTTCAGCCCGATTGTACACTTCAGGTGAAAATGTCAAAATCTTCAAAATGAGCAAAAGCACAATAAAATTAATGCTTGAATCATCTTCATTTTGCTAAAATATACTAATGACAGCAAAAAGTTTGAGTCTACAACATTTAGTTAAGGTGTGAGAGCCAAAATGAACTTTTTATTGCTTTAAACGCGTTTTCAGCCCCTAATTGTACACTTCAGGTGAAAATGTCAAAATCTTCAAAATGAGCAAAAGCACAATGAAATTAATGCTTGAATCATCTTCATTTTGCTAAAATACACTAATGACAGCAAAAAGTTTGAATCTACAACATTTAGTTAAGGTGTGAGAGCCAAAATGAACTTTTTATTGCTTTAAATGCATTTTCAGCCCGATTGTACACTTCAGGTGAAAATGTCAAAATCTTCAAAATGAGCAAAAGCACAATGAAATTAATGCTTGAATCATCTTCATTTTGCTAAAATACACTAATGACAGCAAAAAGTTTGAGTCTACAACATTTAGTTAAGGTGTGAGAGCCAAAATGAACTTTTTATGGCTTTAAATGCATTTTCAGCCTGATTGTACACTTCAGGTGAAAATGTCAAAATCTTCAAAATGAGCAAAAGCACAATGAAATTAATGCTTGAATCATCTTCATTTTGCTAAAATACACTAATGACAGCAAAAAGTTTGAGTCTACAACATTTAGTTAAGGTGTGAGAGCCAAAATGAACTTTTTATGGCTTTAAATGCATTTTCAGCCTGATTGTACACTTCAGGTGAAAATGTCAAAATCTTCAAAATGAGCAAAAGCACAATGAAATTAATGCTTGAATCATCTTCATTTTGCTAAAATACACTAATGACAGCAAAAAGTTTGAGTCTACAACATTTAGTTAAGGTGTGAGAGCCAAAATGAACTTTTTATGGCTTTAAATGCATTTTCAGCCTGATTGTACACTTCAGGTGAAAATGTCAAAATCTTCAAAATGAGCAAAAGCACAATGAAATTAATGCTTGAATCATCTTCATTTTGCTAACATACACTAATGACAGCAAAAAGTTTGAGTCTACAACATTTAGTTAAGGTGTGAGAGCCAAAATGAACTTTTTATGGCTTTAAATGCATTTTCAGCCTGATTGTACACTTCAGGTGAAAATGTCAAAATCTTCAAAATGAGCAAAAGCACAATGAAATTAATGCTTGAATCATCTTCATTTTGCTAAAATACACTAATGACAGCAAAAAGTTTGAGTCTACAACATTTAGTTAAGGTGTGAGAGCCAAAATGAACTTTTTATGGCTTTAAATGCATTTTCAGCCTGATTGTACACTTCAGGTGAAAATGTCAAAATCTTCAAAATGAGCAAAAGCACAATGAAATTAATGCTTGAATCATCTTCATTTTGCTAAAATACACTAATGACAGCAAAAAGTTTGAGTCTACAACATTTAGTTAAGGTGTGAGAGCCAAAATGAACTTTTTATGGCTTTAAATGCATTTTCAGCCTGATTGTACACTTCAGGTGAAAATGTCAAAATCTTCAAAATGAGCAAAAGCACAATGAAATTAATGCTTGAATCATCTTCATTTTGCTAACATACACTAATGACAGCAAAAAGTTTGAGTCTACGACATTTAGTTAAGGTGTGAGAGCAAAAATGAACTTTTTATGGCTTTAAATGCATTTTCAGCCCGATTGTACACTTCAGGTGAAAATGTCAAAATCTTCAAAATGAGCAAAAGCACAATGAAATTAATGCTTGAATCATCTCCATTTTGCTAAAATACACTAATGACAGCAAAAAGTTTGAGTCTACAACATTTAGTTAAGGTGTGAGAGCCAAAATGAACTTTTTATGGCTTTAAATGCATTTTCAGCCTGATTGTACACTTCAGGTGAAAATGTCAAAATCTTCAAAATGAGCAAAAGCACAATGAAATTAATGCTTGAATCATCTTCATTTTGCTAACATACACTAATGACAGCAAAAAGTTTGAGTCTACAACATTTAGTTAAGGTTTGAGAGCCAAAATGAACTTTTTATGGCTTTAAATGCACTTTCAGCCTGATTGTACACTTCAGGTGAAAATGTCAAAATCTTCAAAATGAGCAAAAGCACAATGAAATTAATGCTTGAATCATCTTCATTTTGCTAAAATACACTAATGACAGCAAAAAGTTTGAGTCTACAACATTTAGTTAAGGTGTGAGAGCCAAAATGAACTTTTTATTGCTTTAAACGCGTTTTCAGCCCCTAATTGTACACTTCAGGTGAAAATGTCAAAATCTTCAAAATGAGCAAAAGCACAATGAAATTAATGCTTGAATCATCTTCATTTTGCTAAAATACACTAATGACAGCAAAAAGTTTGAGTCTACAACATTTAGTTAAGGTGTGAGAGCCAAAATGAACTTTTTATGGCTTTAAATGCATTTTCAGCCCGATTGTACACTTCAGGTGAAAATGTCAAAATCTTCAAAATGAGCAAAAGCACAATAAAATTAATGCTTGAATCATCTTCATTTTGCTAAAATATACTAATGACAGCAAAAAGTTTGAGTCTACAACATTTAGTTAAGGTGTGAGAGCCAAAATGAACTTTTTATTGCTTTAAACGCGTTTTCAGCCCCTAATTGTACACTTCAGGTGAAAATGTCAAAATCTTCAAAATGAGCAAAAGCACAATGAAATTAATGCTTGAATCATCTTCATTTTGCTAAAATACACTAATGACAGCAAAAAGTTTGAATCTACAACATTTAGTTAAGGTGTGAGAGCCAAAATGAACTTTTTATTGCTTTAAATGCATTTTCAGCCCGATTGTACACTTCAGGTGAAAATGTCAAAATCTTCAAAATGAGCAAAAGCACAATGAAATTAATGCTTGAATCATCTTCATTTTGCTAAAATACACTAATGACAGCAAAAAGTTTGAGTCTACAACATTTAGTTAAGGTGTGAGAGCCAAAATGAACTTTTTATGGCTTTAAATGCATTTTCAGCCTGATTGTACACTTCAGGTGAAAATGTCAAAATCTTCAAAATGAGCAAAAGCACAATGAAATTAATGCTTGAATCATCTTCATTTTGCTAAAATACACTAATGACAGCAAAAAGTTTGAGTCTACAACATTTAGTTAAGGTGTGAGAGCCAAAATGAACTTTTTATGGCTTTAAATGCATTTTCAGCCTGATTGTACACTTCAGGTGAAAATGTCAAAATCTTCAAAATGAGCAAAAGCACAATGAAATTAATGCTTGAATCATCTTCATTTTGCTAAAATACACTAATGACAGCAAAAAGTTTGAGTCTACAACATTTAGTTAAGGTGTGAGAGCCAAAATGAACTTTTTATGGCTTTAAATGCATTTTCAGCCTGATTGTACACTTCAGGTGAAAATGTCAAAATCTTCAAAATGAGCAAAAGCACAATGAAATTAATGCTTGAATCATCTTCATTTTGCTAACATACACTAATGACAGCAAAAAGTTTGAGTCTACAACATTTAGTTAAGGTGTGAGAGCCAAAATGAACTTTTTATGGCTTTAAATGCATTTTCAGCCTGATTGTACACTTCAGGTGAAAATGTCAAAATCTTCAAAATGAGCAAAAGCACAATGAAATTAATGCTTGAATCATCTTCATTTTGCTAAAATACACTAATGACAGCAAAAAGTTTGAGTCTACAACATTTAGTTAAGGTGTGAGAGCCAAAATGAACTTTTTATGGCTTTAAATGCATTTTCAGCCTGATTGTACACTTCAGGTGAAAATGTCAAAATCTTCAAAATGAGCAAAAGCACAATGAAATTAATGCTTGAATCATCTTCATTTTGCTAACATACACTAATGACAGCAAAAAGTTTGAGTCTACGACATTTAGTTAAGGTGTGAGAGCAAAAATGAACTTTTTATGGCTTTAAATGCATTTTCAGCCCGATTGTACACTTCAGGTGAAAATGTCAAAATCTTCAAAATGAGCAAAAGCACAATGAAATTAATGCTTGAATCATCTCCATTTTGCTAAAATACACTAATGACAGCAAAAAGTTTGAGTCTACAACATTTAGTTAAGGTGTGAGAGCCAAAATGAACTTTTTATGGCTTTAAATGCATTTTCAGCCTGATTGTACACTTCAGGTGAAAATGTCAAAATCTTCAAAATGAGCAAAAGCACAATGAAATTAATGCTTGAATCATCTTCATTTTGCTAACATACACTAATGACAGCAAAAAGTTTGAGTCTACAACATTTAGTTAAGGTGTGAGAGCCAAAATGAACTTTTTATGGCTTTAAATGCACTTTCAGCCTGATTGTACACTTCAGGTGAAAATGTCAAAATCTTCAAAATGAGCAAAAGCACAATGAAATTAATGCTTGAATCATCTTCATTTTGCTAAAATACACTAATGACAGCAAAAAGTTTGAGTCTACAACATTTAGTTAAGGTGTGAGAGCCAAAATGAACTTTTTATTGCTTTAAACGCGTTTTCAGCCCCTAATTGTACACTTCAGGTGAAAATGTCAAAATCTTCAAAATGAGCAAAAGCACAATGAAATTAATGCTTGAATCATCTTCATTTTGCTAAAATACACTAATGACAGCAAAAAGTTTGAGTCTACAACATTTAGTTAAGGTGTGAGAGCCAAAATGAACTTTTTATGGCTTTAAATGCATTTTCAGCCCGATTGTACACTTCAGGTGAAAATGTCAAAATCTTCAAAATGAGCAAAAGCACAATAAAATTAATGCTTGAATCATCTTCATTTTGCTAAAATATACTAATGACAGCAAAAAGTTTGAGTCTACAACATTTAGTTAAGGTGTGAGAGCCAAAATGAACTTTTTATTGCTTTAAACGCGTTTTCAGCCCCTAATTGTACACTTCAGGTGAAAATGTCAAAATCTTCAAAATGAGCAAAAGCACAATGAAATTAATGCTTGAATCATCTTCATTTTGCTAAAATACACTAATGACAGCAAAAAGTTTGAATCTACAACATTTAGTTAAGGTGTGAGAGCCAAAATGAACTTTTTATTGCTTTAAATGCATTTTCAGCCCGATTGTACACTTCAGGTGAAAATGTCAAAATCTTCAAAATGAGCAAAAGCACAATGAAATTAATGCTTGAATCATCTTCATTTTGCTAAAATACACTAATGACAGCAAAAAGTTTGAGTCTACAACATTTAGTTAAGGTGTGAGAGCCAAAATGAACTTTTTATGGCTTTAAATGCATTTTCAGCCTGATTGTACACTTCAGGTGAAAATGTCAAAATCTTCAAAATGAGCAAAAGCACAATGAAATTAATGCTTGAATCATCTTCATTTTGCTAAAATACACTAATGACAGCAAAAAGTTTGAGTCTACAACATTTAGTTAAGGTGTGAGAGCCAAAATGAACTTTTTATGGCTTTAAATGCATTTTCAGCCTGATTGTACACTTCAGGTGAAAATGTCAAAATCTTCAAAATGAGCAAAAGCACAATGAAATTAATGCTTGAATCATCTTCATTTTGCTAAAATACACTAATGACAGCAAAAAGTTTGAGTCTACAACATTTAGTTAAGGTGTGAGAGCCAAAATGAACTTTTTATGGCTTTAAATGCATTTTCAGCCTGATTGTACACTTCAGGTGAAAATGTCAAAATCTTCAAAATGAGCAAAAGCACAATGAAATTAATGCTTGAATCATCTTCATTTTGCTAACATACACTAATGACAGCAAAAAGTTTGAGTCTACAACATTTAGTTAAGGTGTGAGAGCCAAAATGAACTTTTTATGGCTTTAAATGCATTTTCAGCCTGATTGTACACTTCAGGTGAAAATGTCAAAATCTTCAAAATGAGCAAAAGCACAATGAAATTAATGCTTGAATCATCTTCATTTTGCTAAAATACACTAATGACAGCAAAAAGTTTGAGTCTACAACATTTAGTTAAGGTGTGAGAGCCAAAATGAACTTTTTATGGCTTTAAATGCATTTTCAGCCTGATTGTACACTTCAGGTGAAAATGTCAAAATCTTCAAAATGAGCAAAAGCACAATGAAATTAATGCTTGAATCATCTTCATTTTGCTAAAATACACTAATGACAGCAAAAAGTTTGAGTCTACAACATTTAGTTAAGGTGTGAGAGCCAAAATGAACTTTTTATGGCTTTAAATGCATTTTCAGCCTGATTGTACACTTCAGGTGAAAATGTCAAAATCTTCAAAATGAGCAAAAGCACAATGAAATTAATGCTTGAATCATCTTCATTTTGCTAAAATACACTAATGACAGCAAAAAGTTTGAGTCTACAACATTTAGTTAAGGTGTGAGAGCCAAAATGAACTTTTTATGGCTTTAAATGCATTTTCAGCCTGATTGTACACTTCAGGTGAAAATGTCAAAATCTTCAAAATGAGCAAAAGCACAATGAAATTAATGCTTGAATCATCTTCATTTTGCTAACATACACTAATGACAGCAAAAAGTTTGAGTCTACAACATTTAGTTAAGGTGTGAGAGCAAAAATGAACTTTTTATGGCTTTAAATGCATTTTCAGCCCGATTGTACACTTCAGGTGAAAATGTCAAAAGCTTCAAAATGAGCAAAAGCACAATGAAATTAATGCTTGAATCATCTTCATTTTGCTAAAATACACTAATGACAGCAAAAAGTTTGAGTCTACAACATTTAGTTAAGGTGTGAGAGCCAAAATGAACTTTTTATGGCTTTAAATGCGTTTTCAGCCTGATTGTACACTTCAGGTGAAAATGTCAAAATCTTCAAAATGAGCAAAAGCACAATGAAATTAATGCTTGAATCATCTTCATTTTGCTAAAATACACTAATGACAGCAAAAAGTTTGAGTCTACAACATTTAGTTAAGGTGTGAGAGCCAAAATGAACTTTTTATGGCTTTAAATGCATTTTCAGCCTGATTGTACACTTCAGGTGAAAATGTCAAAATCTTCAAAATGAGCAAAAGCACAATGAAATTAATGCTTGAATCATCTTCATTTTGCTAA
This sequence comes from Leptonotus elevatus, assembly GCF_054856555.1. Lineage (NCBI taxonomy): Eukaryota > Metazoa > Chordata > Actinopteri > Syngnathiformes > Syngnathidae > Leptonotus > Leptonotus elevatus. Next base: position 3,249 of record NW_028233597.1, on the reverse strand, counting down.
AATACACTAATGACAGCAAAAAGTTTGAGTCTACAACATTTAGTTAAGGTGTGAGAGCCAAAATGAACTTTTTATGGCTTTAAATGCATTTTCAGCCTGATTGTACACTTCAGGTGAAAATGTCAAAATCTTCAAAATGAGCAAAAGCACAATGAAATTAATGCTTGAATCATCTTCATTTTGCTAAAATACACTAATGACAGCAAAAAGTTTGAGTCTACAACATTTAGTCAAGGTGTGAGAGCCAAAATGAACTTTTTATGGCTTTAAATGCATTTTCAGCCTGATTGTACACTTCAGGTGAAAATGTCAAAATCTTCAAAATGAGCAAAAGCACAATGAAATTAATGCTTGAATCATCTTCATTTTGCTAACATACACTAATGACAGCAAAAAGTTTGAGTCTACAACATTTAGTTAAGGTGTGAGAGCCAAAATGAACTTTTTATGGCTTTAAATGCATTTTCAGCCTGATTGTACACTTCAGGTGAAAATGTCAAAATCTTCAAAATGAGCAAAAGCACAATGAAATTAATGCTTGAATCATCTTCATTTTGCTAAAATACACTAATGACAGCAAAAAGTTTGAGTCTACAACATTTAGTTAAGGTGTGAGAGCCAAAATGAACTTTTTATGGCTTAAAATGCATTTTCAGCCTGATTGTACACTTCAGGTGAAAATGTCAAAATCTTCAAAATGAGCAAAAGCACAATGAAATTAATGCTTGAATCATCTTCATTTTGCTAAAATACACTAATGACAGCAAAAAGTTTGAGTCTACAACATTTAGTTAAGGTGTGAGAGCCAAAATGAACTTTTTATGGCTTTAAATGCATTTTCAGCCTGATTGTACACTTCAGGTGAAAATGTCAAAATCTTCAAAATGAGCAAAAGCACAATGAAATTAATGCTTGAATCATCTTCATTTTGCTAACATACACTAATGACAGCAAAAAGTTTGAGTCTACAACATTTAGTTAAGGTGTGAGAGCAAAAATGAACTTTTTATGGCTTTAAATGCATTTTCAGCCCGATTGTACACTTCAGGTGAAAATGTCAAAATCTTCAAAATGAGCAAAAGCACAATGAAATTAATGCTTGAATCATCTTCATTTTGCTAAAATACACTAATGACAGCAAAAAGTTTGAGTCTACAACATTTAGTTAAGGTGTGAGAGCCAAAATGAACTTTTTATGGCTTTAAATGCATTTTCAGCCTGATTGTACACTTCAGGTGAAAATGTCAAAATCTTCAAAATGAGCAAAAGCACAATGAAATTAATGCTTGAATCATCTTCATTTTGCTAACATACACTAATGACAGCAAAAAGTTTGAGTCTACAACATTTAGTTAAGGTGTGAGAGCCAAAATGAACTTTTTATGGCTTTAAATGCACTTTCAGCCTGATTGTACACTTCAGGTGAAAATGTCAAAATCTTCAAAATGAGCAAAAGCACAATGAAATTAATGCTTGAATCATCTTCATTTTGCTAAAATACACTAATGACAGCAAAAAGTTTGAGTCTACAACATTTAGTTAAGGTGTGAGAGCCAAAATGAACTTTTTATTGCTTTAAACGCGTTTTCAGCCCCTAATTGTACACTTCAGGTGAAAATGTCAAAATCTTCAAAATGAGCAAAAGCACAATGAAATTAATGCTTGAATCATCTTCATTTTGCTAAAATACACTAATGACAGCAAAAAGTTTGAGTCTACAACATTTAGTTAAGGTGTGAGAGCCAAAATGAACTTTTTATGGCTTTAAATGCATTTTCAGCCCGATTGTACACTTCAGGTGAAAATGTCAAAATCTTCAAAATGAGCAAAAGCACAATAAAATTAATGCTTGAATCATCTTCATTTTGCTAAAATATACTAATGACAGCAAAAAGTTTGAGTCTACAACATTTAGTTAAGGTGTGAGAGCCAAAATGAACTTTTTATTGCTTTAAACGCGTTTTCAGCCCCTAATTGTACACTTCAGGTGAAAATGTCAAAATCTTCAAAATGAGCAAAAGCACAATGAAATTAATGCTTGAATCATCTTCATTTTGCTAAAATACACTAATGACAGCAAAAAGTTTGAATCTACAACATTTAGTTAAGGTGTGAGAGCCAAAATGAACTTTTTATTGCTTTAAATGCATTTTCAGCCCGATTGTACACTTCAGGTGAAAATGTCAAAATCTTCAAAATGAGCAAAAGCACAATGAAATTAATGCTTGAATCATCTTCATTTTGCTAAAATACACTAATGACAGCAAAAAGTTTGAGTCTACAACATTTAGTTAAGGTGTGAGAGCCAAAATGAACTTTTTATGGCTTTAAATGCATTTTCAGCCTGATTGTACACTTCAGGTGAAAATGTCAAAATCTTCAAAATGAGCAAAAGCACAATGAAATTAATGCTTGAATCATCTTCATTTTGCTAAAATACACTAATGACAGCAAAAAGTTTGAGTCTACAACATTTAGTTAAGGTGTGAGAGCCAAAATGAACTTTTTATGGCTTTAAATGCATTTTCAGCCTGATTGTACACTTCAGGTGAAAATGTCAAAATCTTCAAAATGAGCAAAAGCACAATGAAATTAATGCTTGAATCATCTTCATTTTGCTAAAATACACTAATGACAGCAAAAAGTTTGAGTCTACAACATTTAGTTAAGGTGTGAGAGCCAAAATGAACTTTTTATGGCTTTAAATGCATTTTCAGCCTGATTGTACACTTCAGGTGAAAATGTCAAAATCTTCAAAATGAGCAAAAGCACAATGAAATTAATGCTTGAATCATCTTCATTTTGCTAACATACACTAATGACAGCAAAAAGTTTGAGTCTACAACATTTAGTTAAGGTGTGAGAGCCAAAATGAACTTTTTATGGCTTTAAATGCATTTTCAGCCTGATTGTACACTTCAGGTGAAAATGTCAAAATCTTCAAAATGAGCAAAAGCACAATGAAATTAATGCTTGAATCATCTTCATTTTGCTAACATACACTAATGACAGCAAAAAGTTTGAGTCTACAACATTTAGTTAAGGTGTGAGAGCCAAAATGAACTTTTTATGGCTTTAAATGCATTTTCAGCCCGATTGTACACTTCAGGTGAAAATGTCAAAATCTTCAAAATGAGCAAAAGCACAATGAAATTAATGCTTGAATCATCTTCATTTTGCTAAAATATACTAATGACAGCAAAAAGTTTGAGTCTACAACATTTAGTTAAGGTGTGAGAGCCAAAATGA
>NW_028233596.1:30000-34625 GCF_054856555.1 Leptonotus elevatus | reverse complement strand
AGGAACGAATGCCGGGCGTTCGAGTTGCCCAGGCAGGGGGTTATCCTCCACTAGCAAACCTCCATGAGCAGCGGAGCCCGTCAGCTGCGCCAAAAAGAACCACACGAGGGCGATCCCCCGCCACATAGGAACGAATGCCGGGCGTTCGAGTTGCCCAGGCAGGGGGTTATCCTCCACTAGCAAACCTCCATGAGCAGCGGAGCCCGTCAGCGGCGCCAAAAAGAACCACACGAGGGCGACCTGGGGTTGAAATCCCCCGCCACATAGGAACGAATGCCGGGCGTTCGAGTTGCCCAGGCAGGGGGTTATCCTCCACTAGCAAACCTCCATGAGCAGCGGAGCCCGTCAGCGGCGCCAAAAAGAACCACACGAGGGCGACCTGGGGTTGAAATCCCCCGCCACATAGGAACGAATGCCGGGCGTTCGAGTTGCCCAGGCAGGGGGTTATCCTCCACTAGCAAACCTCCATGAGCAGCGGAGCCCGTCAGCGGCGCCAAAAAGAACCACACGAGGGCGACCTGGGGTTGAAATCCCCCGCCACATAGGAACGAATGCCGGGCGTTCGAGTTGCCCAGGCAGGGGGTTATCCTCCACTAGCAAACCTCCATGAGCAGCGGAGCCCGTCAGCTGCGCCAAAAAGAACCGCACGAGGGCGGCCTGGGGTTGAAATCCCCCGCCACATAGGAACGAATGCCGGGCGTTCGAGTTGCCCAGGCAGGGGGTTATCCTCCACTAGCAAACCTCCATGAGCAGCGGAGCCCGTCAGCTGCGCCAAAAAGAACCACACGAGGGCGACCTGGGGTTGAAATCCCCCGCCACATAGGAACGAATGCCGGGCAACCAGGGGTCGAAATCCCCCATTGAAATGAATGGCGGGCAACCAGGGGTCGAAGTCCCCCATTGAAATGAATGGCGGGCAACCAGGGGTCGAAGTCCCCCATTGAAATGAATGGCGGGCTACCAGGGGTCGAAATTTCCCATTGAAATGAATGGCGGGCGACCAGGGGTCGAAATCCCCCATTGAAATGAATGGCGGGCAACCAGGGGTCGAAGTCCCCCATTGAAATGAATGGCGGGCAACCAGGGGTCGAAGTCCCCCATTGAAATGAATGGCGGGCTACCAGGGGTCGAAATCCCCCATTGAAATGAATGGCGGGCGACCAGGGGTCGAAATCCCCCATTGAAATGAATGGCGGGCAACCAGGGGTCGAAGTCCCCCATTGAAATGAATGGCGGGCTACCAGGGGTCGAAATCCCCCATTGAAATGAATGGCGGGCGACCAGGGGTCGAAATCCCCCATTGAAATGAATGGCGGGCTACCAGGGGTCCAAGTCCCCCATTGAAATGAATGGCGGGCTACCAGGGGTCGAAATCCCCCATTGAAATGAATGGCGGGCGACCAGGGGTCGAAATCCCCCATTGAAATGAATGGCGGGCAACCAGGGGTCGAAGTCCCCCATTGAAATGAATGGCGGGCTACCAGGGGTCGAAATCCCCCATTGAAATGAATGGCGGGCGACCAGGGGTCGAAATCCCCCATTGAAATGAATGGCGGGCTACCAGGGGTCCAAGTCCCCCATTGAAATGAATGGCGGGCTACCAGGGGTCGTAGTCCCCCATTGAAATGAATGGCGGGCTACCAGGGGTCGAAATCCCCCATTGAAATGAATGGCGGGCGACCAGGGGTCGAAATCCCCCATTGAAATGAATGGCGGGCAACCAGGGGTCGAAAGTCCCCATTGAAATGAATGGCGGGCGACCAGGGGTCGAAATTCCCCATTGAAATGAATGGCGGGCAACCAGGGGTCGAAATTCCCCATTGAAATGAATGGGCCCATTCATTTTCAATGGCCGGGCTACCAGGGGCGCAGTACCACCTGTCGTCATTAGGGGCGCTGTAGATAGGGGACCGAGTCCCCCCATTCGAGAGGTTTGCACCCAAACCTCAAAATGGTTGGTGTACAATTATAGGAGAGACCTTTTTAAGACGTGGGAGCTCCAGGGCAAATCAAGGGAGGCTCGACCAACCCATATCCGCTTTAGATGCACTTTAGGTCGGACTCCCTTGCCAGATGGTCCCCTCCTCAGCCTGGTTCTCGAATTTTTTCTAAGTCAGCCCAACTTGGAAATATTTTCAGAGTGCCACTTTCAAGGGAGTTTCGCCCAACCCCTATCCGCCTAAGAGGCACTTCAGGTCGGCCTGACTGGCCACATTTTCCCCCTCCTCATCCTGGTTCTCGAATTTTTTCTAAGTCAGCCAAACTTGGAAATTTTTTCAGAGTGCCACTTTCAAGGGAGTTTCGCCCAACCCCTATCCGCCTAAGAGGCACTTCGGGTCGGCCTGACTGGCCACATTTTCCCCCTCCTCATCCTGGTTCTCGAATTTTTTCTAAGTCAGCCAAACTTGGAAATTTTTTCAGAGTGCCACTTTCAAGGGAGTTTCGCCCAACCCCTATCCGCCTAAGAGGCACTTCGGGTCGGCCTGACTGGCCACATTTCCCCCCTCCTCATCCTGGTTCTCGAATTTTTTCTAAGTCAGCCAAACTTGGAAATTTTTTCAGAGTGCCACTTTCAAGGGAGTTTCGCCCAACCCCTATCCGCCTAAGAGGCACTTCGGGTCGGCCTGACTGGCCACATTTTCCCCCTCCTCATCCTGGTTCTCGAATTTTTTCTAAGTCAGCCAAACTTGGAAATTTTTTCAGAGTGCCACTTTCAAGGGAGTTTCGCCCAACCCCTATCCGCCTAAGAGGCACTTCGGGTCGGCCTGACTGGCCACATTTTCCCCCTCCTCATCCTGGTTCTCGAATTTTTTCTAAGTCAGCCAAACTTGGAAATTTTTTCAGAGTGCCACTTTCAAGGGAGTTTCGCCCAACCCTTATCCGCCTAAGAGGCACTTCAGGTCGGCCTGACTGGCCACATTTTCCCCCTCCTCATCCTGGTTCTCGAATTTTTTCTAAGTCAGCCCAACTTGGAAATATTTTCAGAGTGCCACTTTCAAGGGAGTTTCGCCCAACCCCTATCCGCCTAAGAGGCACTTCAGGTCGGCCTGACTGGCCACATTTTCCCCCTCCTCATCCTGGTTCTCGAATTTTTTCTAAGTCAGCCAAACTTGGAAATTTTTTCAGAGTGCCACTTTCAAGGGAGTTTCGCCCAACCCCTATCCGCCTAAGAGGCACTTCGGGTCGGCCTGACTGGCCACATTTTCCCCCTCCTCATCCTGGTTCTCGAATTTTTTCTAAGTCAGCCAAACTTGGAAATTTTTTCAGAGTGCCACTTTCAAGGGAGTTTCGCCCAACCCCTATCCGCCTAAGAGGCACTTCGGGTCGGCCTGACTGGCCACATTTCCCCCCTCCTCATCCTGGTTCTCGAATTTTTTCTAAGTCAGCCAAACTTGGAAATTTTTTCAGAGTGCCACTTTCAAGGGAGTTTCGCCCAACCCCTATCCGCCTAAGAGGCACTTCAGGTCGGCCTGACTGGCCACATTTTCCCCCTCCTCATCCTGGTTCTCGAATTTTTTCTAAGTCAGCCAAACTTGGAAATTTTTTCAGAGTGCCACTTTCAAGGGAGTTTCGCCCAACCCCTATCCGCCTAAGAGGCACTTCGGGTCGGCCTGACTGGCCACATTTTCCCCCTCCTCATCCTGGTTCTCGAATTTTTTCTAAGTCAGCCAAACTTGGAAATTTTTTCAGAGTGCCACTTTCAAGGGAGTTTCGCCCAACCCCTATCCGCCTAAGAGGCACTTCGGGTCGGCCTGACTGGCCACATTTTCCCCCTCCTCATCCTGGTTCTCGAATTTTTTCTAAGTCAGCCAAACTTGGAAATTTTTTCAGAGTGCCACTTTCAAGGGAGTTTCGCCCAACCCTTATCCGCCTAAGAGGCACTTCAGGTCGGCCTGACTGGCCACATTTTCCCCCTCCTCATCCTGGTTCTCGAATTTTTTCTAAGTCAGCCAAACTTGGAAATTTTTTCAGAGTGCCACTTCCAAGGGAGTTTCGCCCAATCCCTATCCGACTTAGAGGCACTTCGGGTCGGCCTCCCTGGCCAGATTTTCCCCCTCCTCAGCCCCGGTTCTCAAATTTTTTTCCAAGTCGGCCGATCTTCCGGATATTTTCAGAGCGCCGCCCCCGGAGCCTCCGGAGCCTCGGCAGCAGGCCGTCGCCCGCGACACGCCGCACCTTCTCCCACGTACGAACGGCATCCAAGACCCGCCTTCGGAGGGCCCCCGCCGGCCGGCCTCGCGCCGGTGTTCGGGCGGGCGGCTCCTCCGGCTCGCGGGTCGCCTTACAGCGCCCCGGCCACCGCGAACGCCGGCCTTTGACGGCCCGGCGCTCGCACAGCCCCGGCGCGCCCGATTGGAAGCGAGGCCGAGACGCCCCCCGAACCGGCGACGTACGCCCCCCCTCCCTTTAACCGGGGCGGGGGGGTTACGAAGCCATCACCCGGCCGTCCTACGACGGAGCCCGGCGCCCCGCCGGCCCTCCCTCCCCCGCCCGACAGGCGCGAGCCCAGTCTGGGGGAGGTTGGCGCCCGGAGGCGGCGGCGGTGCCTCCGGAAGCACTATGTTTCTCATGCCCTTCAAACAAATGGCGAGGCCGAAGCACCTGGCGCGCCGCGCGGAGGTTCG
>NW_028233596.1:17500-20000 GCF_054856555.1 Leptonotus elevatus | reverse complement strand
TGCCCAGGCAGGGGGTTATCCTCCACTAGCAAACCTCCATGAGCAGCGGAGCCCGTCAGCGGCGCCAAAAAGAACCACACGAGGGCGACCTGGGGTTGAAATCCCCCGCCACATAGGAACGAATGCCGGGCGTTCGAGTTGCCCAGGCAGGGGGTTATCCTCCACTAGCAAACCTCCATGAGCAGCGGAGCCCGTCAGCGGCGCCAAAAAGAACCACACGAGGGCGACCTGGGGTTGAAATCCCCCGCCACATAGGAACGAATGCCGGGCGTTCGAGTTGCCCAGGCAGGGGGTTATCCTCCACTAGCAAACCTCCATGAGCAGCGGAGCCCGTCAGCGGCGCCAAAAAGAACCACACGAGGGCGACCTGGGGTTGAAATCCCCCGCCACATAGGAACGAATGCCGGGCGTTCGAGTTGCCCAGGCAGGGGGTTATCCTCCACTAGCAAACCTCCATGAGCAGCGGAGCCCGTCAGCTGCGCCAAAAAGAACCGCACGAGGGCGGCCTGGGGTTGAAATCCCCCGCCACATAGGAACGAATGCCGGGCGTTCGAGTTGCCCAGGCAGGGGGTTATCCTCCACTAGCAAACCTCCATGAGCAGCGGAGCCCGTCAGCTGCGCCAAAAAGAACCACACGAGGGCGACCTGGGGTTGAAATCCCCCGCCACATAGGAACGAATGCCGGGCAACCAGGGGTCGAAATCCCCCATTGAAATGAATGGCGGGCAACCAGGGGTCGAAGTCCCCCATTGAAATGAATGGCGGGCAACCAGGGGTCGAAGTCCCCCATTGAAATGAATGGCGGGCTACCAGGGGTCGAAATTTCCCATTGAAATGAATGGCGGGCGACCAGGGGTCGAAATCCCCCATTGAAATGAATGGCGGGCAACCAGGGGTCGAAGTCCCCCATTGAAATGAATGGCGGGCAACCAGGGGTCGAAGTCCCCCATTGAAATGAATGGCGGGCTACCAGGGGTCGAAATCCCCCATTGAAATGAATGGCGGGCGACCAGGGGTCGAAATCCCCCATTGAAATGAATGGCGGGCAACCAGGGGTCGAAGTCCCCCATTGAAATGAATGGCGGGCTACCAGGGGTCGAAATCCCCCATTGAAATGAATGGCGGGCGACCAGGGGTCGAAATCCCCCATTGAAATGAATGGCGGGCTACCAGGGGTCCAAGTCCCCCATTGAAATGAATGGCGGGCTACCAGGGGTCGAAATCCCCCATTGAAATGAATGGCGGGCGACCAGGGGTCGAAATCCCCCATTGAAATGAATGGCGGGCAACCAGGGGTCGAAGTCCCCCATTGAAATGAATGGCGGGCTACCAGGGGTCGAAATCCCCCATTGAAATGAATGGCGGGCGACCAGGGGTCGAAATCCCCCATTGAAATGAATGGCGGGCTACCAGGGGTCCAAGTCCCCCATTGAAATGAATGGCGGGCTACCAGGGGTCGTAGTCCCCCATTGAAATGAATGGCGGGCTACCAGGGGTCGAAATCCCCCATTGAAATGAATGGCGGGCGACCAGGGGTCGAAATCCCCCATTGAAATGAATGGCGGGCAACCAGGGGTCGAAAGTCCCCATTGAAATGAATGGCGGGCGACCAGGGGTCGAAATTCCCCATTGAAATGAATGGCGGGCAACCAGGGGTCGAAATTCCCCATTGAAATGAATGGGCCCATTCATTTTCAATGGCCGGGCTACCAGGGGCGCAGTACCACCTGTCGTCATTAGGGGCGCTGTAGATAGGGGACCGAGTCCCCCCATTCGAGAGGTTTGCACCCAAACCTCAAAATGGTTGGTGTACAATTATAGGAGAGACCTTTTTAAGACGTGGGAGCTCCAGGGCAAATCAAGGGAGGCTCGACCAACCCATATCCGCTTTAGATGCACTTTAGGTCGGACTCCCTTGCCAGATGGTCCCCTCCTCAGCCTGGTTCTCGAATTTTTTCTAAGTCAGCCCAACTTGGAAATATTTTCAGAGTGCCACTTTCAAGGGAGTTTCGCCCAACCCCTATCCGCCTAAGAGGCACTTCAGGTCGGCCTGACTGGCCACATTTTCCCCCTCCTCATCCTGGTTCTCGAATTTTTTCTAAGTCAGCCAAACTTGGAAATTTTTTCAGAGTGCCACTTTCAAGGGAGTTTCGCCCAACCCCTATCCGCCTAAGAGGCACTTCGGGTCGGCCTGACTGGCCACATTTTCCCCCTCCTCATCCTGGTTCTCGAATTTTTTCTAAGTCAGCCAAACTTGGAAATTTTTTCAGAGTGCCACTTTCAAGGGAGTTTCGCCCAACCCCTATCCGCCTAAGAGGCACTTCGGGTCGGCCTGACTGGCCACATTTCCCCCCTCCTCATCCTGGTTCTCGAATTTTTTCTAAGTCAGCCAAACTTGGAAATTTTTTCAGAGTGCCACTTTCAAGGGAGTTTCGCCCAACCCCTATCCGCCTAAGAGGCACTTCGGGTCGGCCTGACTGGCCACATTTTCCCCCTCCTC
>NW_028233596.1:0-5000 GCF_054856555.1 Leptonotus elevatus | reverse complement strand
TTCGGGGCTTGTTGCTGGCCGTTGGCGGAGCTCCAGCGGACCGCGGGGAGCGCGCCCGTCTTCGGGGCTTGTTGCTGGCCGTTGGAGGAGCTCCAGCGGACCGCGGGGAGCGCGCCCGTCTTCGGGGCTTGTTGCTGGCCGTTGGAGGAGCTCCAGCGGACCGGGGGGAGCGCGCCCGTCTTCGGGGCTTGTTGCTGGCCGTTGGAGGAGCTCCAGCGGACCGCGGGGAGCGCGCCCGTCTTCGGGGCTTGTTGCTGGCCGTTGGAGGAGCTCCAGCGGACCGGGGGGAGCGCGTCCGTCTTCGGGGCTTGTTGCTGGCCGTTGGAGGAGCTCCAGCGGACCGCGGGGAGCGCGCCCGTCTTCGGGGCTTGTTGCTGGCCGTTGGCGGAGCTCCAGCGGACCGCGGGGAGCGCGCCCGTCTTCGGGGCTTGTTGCTGGCCGTTGGAGGAGCTCCAGCGGACCGCGGGGAGCGCGCCCGTCTTCGGGGCTTGTTGCTGGCCGTTGGAGGAGCTCCAGCGGACCGGGGGGAGCGCGCCCGTCTTCGGGGCTTGTTGCTGGCCGTTGGAGGAGCTCCAGCGGACCGGGGGGAGCGCGCCCGTCTTCGGGGCTTGTTGCTGGCCGTTGGCGGAGCTCCAGCGGACCGGGGGGAGCGCGCCCGTCTTCGGGGCTTGTTGCTGGCCGTTGGAGGAGCTCCAGCGGACCGCGGGGAGCGCGCCCGTCTTCGGGGCTTGTTGCTGGCCGTTGGCGGAGCTCCAGCGGACCGGGGGGAGCGCGTCCGTCTTCGGGGCTTGTTGCTGGCCGTTGGAGGAGCTCCAGCGGACCGCGGGGAGCGCGCCCGTCTTCGGGGCTTGTTGCTGGCCGTTGGAGGAGCTCCAGCGGACCGGGGGGAGCGCGCCCGTCTTCGGGGCTTGTTGCTGGCCGTTGGAGGAGCTCCAGCGGACCGGGGGGAGCGCGCCCGTCTTCGGGGCTTGTTGCTGGCCGTTGGCGGAGCTCCAGCGGACCGGGGGGAGCGCGCCCGTCTTCGGGGGCTTGTTGCTGGCCGTTGGAGGAGCTCCAGCGGACCGCGGGGAGCGCGCCCGTCTTCGGGGCTTGTTGCTGGCCGTTGGAGGAGCTCCAGCGGACCGCGGGGAGCGCGCCCGTCTTCGGGGCTTGTTGCTGGCCGTTGGAGGAGCTCCAGCGGACCGGGGGGGAGCCGGGCGTTCGAGTTGCCCAGGCAGGGGGTTATCCTCCACTAGCAAACCTCCATGAGCAGCGGAGCCCGTCAGCTGCGCCAAAAAGAACCACACGAGGGCGGCCTGGGGTTGAAATCCCCCGCCACATAGGAACGAATGCCGGGCGTTCGAGTTGCCCAGGCAGGGGGTTATCCTCCACTAGCAAACCTCCATGAGCAGCGGAGCCCGTCAGCTGCGCCAAAAAGAACCACACGAGGGCGACCTGGGGTTGAAATCCCCCGCCACATAGGAACGAATGCCGGGCGTTCGAGTTGCCCAGGCAGGGGGTTATCCTCCACTAGCAAACCTCCACGAGCAGCGGAGCCCGTCAGCTGCGCCAAAAAGAACCACACGAGGGCGACCTGGGGTTGAAATCCCCCGCCACATAGGAACGAATGCCGGGCAACCAGGGGTCGAAATCCCCCATTGAAATGAATGGCGGGCAACCAGGGGTCGAAGTCCCCCATTGAAATGAATGGCGGGCAACCAGGGGTCGAAGTCCCCCATTGAAATGAATGGCGGGTTACCAGGGGTCGAAATCCCCCATTGAAATGAATGGCGGGCGACCAGGGGTCGAAATCCCCCATTGAAATGAATGGCGGGCAACCAGGGGTCGAAGTCCCCCATTGAAATGAATGGCGGGCAACCAGGGGTCGAAGTCCCCCATTGAAATGAATGGCGGGCTACCAGGGGTCGAAATCCCCCATTGAAATGAATGGCGGGCGACCAGGGGTCGAAATCCCCCATTGAAATGAATGGCGGGCAACCAGGGGTCGAAGTCCCCCATTGAAATGAATGGCGGGCAACCAGGGGTCGAAGTCCCCCATTGAAATGAATGGCGGGCTACCAGGGGTCCAAGTCCCCCATTGAAATGAATGGCGGGCTACCAGGGGTCGAAGTCCCCCATTGAAATGAATGGCGGGCTACCAGGGGTCGAAATCCCCCATTGAAATGAATGGCGGGCGACCAGGGGTCGAAATCCCCCATTGAAATGAATGGCGGGCGACCAGGGGTCGAAATCCCCCATTGAAATGAATGGCGGGCAACCAGGGGTCGAAGTCCCCCATTGAAATGAATGGCGGGCTACCAGGGGTCGAAATCCCCCATTGAAATGAATGGCGGGCGACCAGGGGTCGAAATCCCCATTGAAATGAATGGCGGGCTACCAGGGGTCCAAGTCCCCCATTGAAATGAATGGCGGGCTACCAGGGGTCGAAGTCCCCCATTGAAATGAATGGCGGGCTACCAGGGGTCGAAATCCCCCATTGAAATGAATGGCGGGCGACCAGGGGTCGAAATCCCCCATTGAAATGAATGGCGGGCAACCAGGGGTCGAAAGTCCCCATTGAAATGAATGGCGGGCGACCAGGGGTCGAAATTCCCCATTGAAATGAATGGCGGGCAACCAGGGGTCGAAATTCCCCATTGAAATGAATGGGCCCATTCATTTTCAATGGCCGGGCTACCAGGGGCGCAGTACCACCTGTCGTCATTAGGGGCGCTGTAGATAGGGGACCGAGTCCCCCCATTCGAGAGGTTTGCACCCAAACCTCAAAATGGTTGGTGTACAATTATAGGAGAGACCTTTTTAAGACGTGGGAGCTCCAGGGCAAATCAAGGGAGGCTCGACCAACCCATATCCGCTTTAGATGCACTTTAGGTCGGACTCCCTTGCCAGATGGTCCCCTCCTCAGCCTGGTTCTCGAATTTTTTCTAAGTCAGCCCAACTTGGAAATATTTTCAGAGTGCCACTTTCAAGGGAGTTTCGCCCAACCCCTATCCGCCTAAGAGGCACTTCAGGTCGGCCTGACTGGCCACATTTTCCCCCTCCTCATCCTGGTTCTCGAATTTTTTCTAAGTCAGCCAAACTTGGAAATTTTTTCAGAGTGCCACTTTCAAGGGAGTTTCGCCCAACCCCTATCCGCCTAAGAGGCACTTCGGGTCGGCCTGACTGGCCACATTTTCCCCCTCCTCATCCTGGTTCTCGAATTTTTTCTAAGTCAGCCAAACTTGAAATTTTTTCAGAGTGCCACTTTCAAGGGAGTTTCGCCCAACCCCTATCCGCCTAAGAGGCACTTCGGGTCGGCCTGACTGGCCACATTTTCCCCCTCCTCATCCTGGTTCTCGAATTTTTTCTAAGTCAGCCAAACTTGGAAATTTTTTCAGAGTGCCACTTTCAAGGGAGTTTCGCCCAACCCCTATCCGCCTAAGAGGCACTTCGGGTCGGCCTGACTGGCCACATTTCCCCCCTCCTCATCCTGGTTCTCGAATTTTTTCTAAGTCAGCCAAACTTGGAAATTTTTTCAGAGTGCCACTTTCAAGGGAGTTTCGCCCAACCCCTATCCGCCTAAGAGGCACTTCGGGTCGGCCTGACTGGCCACATTTTCCCCCTCCTCATCCTGGTTCTCGAATTTTTTCTAAGTCAGCCAAACTTGGAAATTTTTCAGAGTGCCACTTTCAAGGGAGTTTCGCCCAACCCCTATCCGCCTAAGAGGCACTTCGGGTCGGCCTGACTGGCCACATTTTCCCCCTCCTCATCCTGGTTCTCGAATTTTTTCTAAGTCAGCCAAACTTGGAAATTTTTCAGAGTGCCACTTTCAAGGGAGTTTCGCCCAACCCCTATCCGCCTAAGAGGCACTTCGGGTCGGCCTGACTGGCCACATTTTCCCCCTCCTCATCCTGGTTCTCGAATTTTTTCTAAGTCAGCCAAACTTGGAAATTTTTTCAGAGTGCCACTTCCAAGGGAGTTTCGCCCAATCCCTATCCGACTTAGAGGCACTTCGGGTCGGCCTCCCTGGCCAGATTTCCCCCCTCCTCAGCCCCGGTTCTCAAATTTTTTTCCAAGTCGGCCGATCTTCCGGATATTTTCAGAGCGCCGCCCCCGGAGCCTCCGGAGCCTCGGCAGCAGGCCGTCGCCCGCGACACGCCGCACCTTCTCCCACGTACGAACGGCATCCAAGACCCGCCTTCGGAGGGCCCCCGCCGGCCGGCCTCGCGCCGGTGTTCGGGCGGGCGGCTCCTCCGGCTCGCGGGTCGCCTTACAGCGCCCCGGCCACCGCGAACGCCGGCCTTTGACGGCCCGGCGCTCGCACAGCCCCGGCGCGCCCGATTGGAAGCGAGGCCGAGACGCCCCCCGAACCGGCGACGTACGCCCCCCCTCCCTTTAACCGGGGCGGGGGGGTTACGAAGCCATCACCCGGCCGTCCTACGACGGAGCCCGGCGCCCCGCCGGCCCTCCCTCCCCCGCCCGACAGGCGCGAGCCCAGTCTGGGGGAGGTTGGCGCCCGGAGGCGGCGGCGGTGCCTCCGGAAGCACTATGTTTCTCATGCCCTTCAAACAAATGGCGAGGCCGAAGCACCTGGCGCGCCGCGCGGAGGTTCGAGAGGGAGGCCAGTAGGCGTGCGTGCGTGCGTGCCCCAATGCCACCGCGGCGTGGGCCTCTACCGCGATCTCGATCTGCTCGTCCCGATCGTTCTTCCAATAGCGCAACCCCCCCCCGAAAAGGCACCGTCCGCCCCAGCCGGCCGGCAGGCGGCGGTGGCGGCGCCCGCGACGCGACCCGAACCGCCCGTCGGCGGCGAAGGTCTCGCTCCTCGCGCCGCCCGCCCGCCGCCTGCGGCCGCGCCAGAGGCTACCTGGTTGATCCTGCCAGTAGCATATGCTTGTCTCAAAGATTAAGCCATGCAAGTCTAAGTACACACGGCCCGTACAGTGAAACTGCGAATGGCTCATTAAATCAGTTATGGTTCCTTTGATCGCTCCGCCGTTACTTGGATAACTGTGGCAATT
>NW_028233595.1:22500-27500 GCF_054856555.1 Leptonotus elevatus | reverse complement strand
GGAGCTCCAGCGGACCGGGGGGAGCGCGCCCGTCTTCGGGGCTTGTTGCTGGCCGTTGGAGGAGCTCCAGCGGACCGCGGGGAGCGCGCCCGTCTTCGGGGCTTGTTGCTGGCCGTTGGCGGAGCTCCAGCGGACCGCGGGGAGCGCGCCCGTCTTCGGGGCTTGTTGCTGGCCGTTGGAGGAGCTCCAGCGGACCGGGGGGAGCGCGTCCGTCTTCGGGGCTTGTTGCTGGCCGTTGGAGGAGCTCCAGCGGACCGCGGGGAGCGCGCCCGTCTTCGGGGCTTGTTGCTGGCCGTTGGCGGAGCTCCAGCGGACCGCGGGGAGCGCGCCCGTCTTCGGGGCTTGTTGCTGGCCGTTGGAGGAGCTCCAGCGGACCGCGGGGAGCGCGCCCGTCTTCGGGGCTTGTTGCTGGCCGTTGGAGGAGCTCCAGCGGACCGGGGGGAGCGCGCCCGTCTTCGGGGCTTGTTGCTGGCCGTTGGAGGAGCTCCAGCGGACCGCGGGGAGCGCGCCCGTCTTCGGGGCTTGTTGCTGGCCGTTGGAGGAGCTCCAGCGGACCGGGGGGAGCGCGTCCGTCTTCGGGGCTTGTTGCTGGCCGTTGGAGGAGCTCCAGCGGACCGCGGGGAGCGCGCCCGTCTTCGGGGCTTGTTGCTGGCCGTTGGCGGAGCTCCAGCGGACCGCGGGGAGCGCGCCCGTCTTCGGGGCTTGTTGCTGGCCGTTGGAGGAGCTCCAGCGGACCGCGGGGAGCGCGCCCGTCTTCGGGGCTTGTTGCTGGCCGTTGGAGGAGCTCCAGCGGACCGGGGGGAGCGCGCCCGTCTTCGGGGCTTGTTGCTGGCCGTTGGAGGAGCTCCAGCGGACCGGGGGGAGCGCGCCCGTCTTCGGGGCTTGTTGCTGGCCGTTGGCGGAGCTCCAGCGGACCGGGGGGAGCGCGCCCGTCTTCGGGGCTTGTTGCTGGCCGTTGGAGGAGCTCCAGCGGACCGCGGGGAGCGCGCCCGTCTTCGGGGCTTGTTGCTGGCCGTTGGCGGAGCTCCAGCGGACCGGGGGGAGCGCGTCCGTCTTCGGGGCTTGTTGCTGGCCGTTGGAGGAGCTCCAGCGGACCGCGGGGAGCGCGCCCGTCTTCGGGGCTTGTTGCTGGCCGTTGGAGGAGCTCCAGCGGACCGGGGGGAGCGCGCCCGTCTTCGGGGCTTGTTGCTGGCCGTTGGAGGAGCTCCAGCGGACCGGGGGGAGCGCGCCCGTCTTCGGGGCTTGTTGCTGGCCGTTGGCGGAGCTCCAGCGGACCGGGGGGAGCGCGCCCGTCTTCGGGGCTTGTTGCTGGCCGTTGGAGGAGCTCCAGCGGACCGCGGGGAGCGCGCCCGTCTTCGGGGCTTGTTGCTGGCCGTTGGAGGAGCTCCAGCGGACCGCGGGGAGCGCGCCCGTCTTCGGGGCTTGTTGCTGGCCGTTGGAGGAGCTCCAGCGGACCGGGGGGGAGCCGGGCGTTCGAGTTGCCCAGGCAGGGGGTTATCCTCCACTAGCAAACCTCCATGAGCAGCGGAGCCCGTCAGCTGCGCCAAAAAGAACCACACGAGGGCGGCCTGGGGTTGAAATCCCCCGCCACATAGGAACGAATGCCGGGCGTTCGAGTTGCCCAGGCAGGGGGTTATCCTCCACTAGCAAACCTCCATGAGCAGCGGAGCCCGTCAGCTGCGCCAAAAAGAACCACACGAGGGCGACCTGGGGTTGAAATCCCCCGCCACATAGGAACGAATGCCGGGCGTTCGAGTTGCCCAGGCAGGGGGTTATCCTCCACTAGCAAACCTCCACGAGCAGCGGAGCCCGTCAGCTGCGCCAAAAAGAACCACACGAGGGCGACCTGGGGTTGAAATCCCCCGCCACATAGGAACGAATGCCGGGCAACCAGGGGTCGAAATCCCCCATTGAAATGAATGGCGGGCAACCAGGGGTCGAAGTCCCCCATTGAAATGAATGGCGGGCAACCAGGGGTCGAAGTCCCCCATTGAAATGAATGGCGGGTTACCAGGGGTCGAAATCCCCCATTGAAATGAATGGCGGGCGACCAGGGGTCGAAATCCCCCATTGAAATGAATGGCGGGCAACCAGGGGTCGAAGTCCCCCATTGAAATGAATGGCGGGCAACCAGGGGTCGAAGTCCCCCATTGAAATGAATGGCGGGCTACCAGGGGTCGAAATCCCCCATTGAAATGAATGGCGGGCGACCAGGGGTCGAAATCCCCCATTGAAATGAATGGCGGGCAACCAGGGGTCGAAGTCCCCCATTGAAATGAATGGCGGGCAACCAGGGGTCGAAGTCCCCCATTGAAATGAATGGCGGGCTACCAGGGGTCCAAGTCCCCCATTGAAATGAATGGCGGGCTACCAGGGGTCGAAGTCCCCCATTGAAATGAATGGCGGGCTACCAGGGGTCGAAATCCCCCATTGAAATGAATGGCGGGCGACCAGGGGTCGAAATCCCCCATTGAAATGAATGGCGGGCGACCAGGGGTCGAAATCCCCCATTGAAATGAATGGCGGGCAACCAGGGGTCGAAGTCCCCCATTGAAATGAATGGCGGGCTACCAGGGGTCGAAATCCCCCATTGAAATGAATGGCGGGCGACCAGGGGTCGAAATCCCCCATTGAAATGAATGGCGGGCTACCAGGGGTCCAAGTCCCCCATTGAAATGAATGGCGGGCTACCAGGGGTCGAAGTCCCCCATTGAAATGAATGGCGGGCTACCAGGGGTCGAAATCCCCCATTGAAATGAATGGCGGGCGACCAGGGGTCGAAATCCCCCATTGAAATGAATGGCGGGCAACCAGGGGTCGAAAGTCCCCATTGAAATGAATGGCGGGCGACCAGGGGTCGAAATTCCCCATTGAAATGAATGGCGGGCAACCAGGGGTCGAAATTCCCCATTGAAATGAATGGGCCCATTCATTTTCAATGGCCGGGCTACCAGGGGCGCAGTACCACCTGTCGTCATTAGGGGCGCTGTAGATAGGGGACCGAGTCCCCCCATTCGAGAGGTTTGCACCCAAACCTCAAAATGGTTGGTGTACAATTATAGGAGAGACCTTTTTAAGACGTGGGAGCTCCAGGGCAAATCAAGGGAGGCTCGACCAACCCATATCCGCTTTAGATGCACTTTAGGTCGGACTCCCTTGCCAGATGGTCCCCTCCTCAGCCTGGTTCTCGAATTTTTTCTAAGTCAGCCCAACTTGGAAATATTTTCAGAGTGCCACTTTCAAGGGAGTTTCGCCCAACCCCTATCCGCCTAAGAGGCACTTCAGGTCGGCCTGACTGGCCACATTTTCCCCCTCCTCATCCTGGTTCTCGAATTTTTTCTAAGTCAGCCAAACTTGGAAATTTTTTCAGAGTGCCACTTTCAAGGGAGTTTCGCCCAACCCCTATCCGCCTAAGAGGCACTTCGGGTCGGCCTGACTGGCCACATTTTCCCCCTCCTCATCCTGGTTCTCGAATTTTTTCTAAGTCAGCCAAACTTGGAAATTTTTTCAGAGTGCCACTTTCAAGGGAGTTTCGCCCAACCCCTATCCGCCTAAGAGGCACTTCGGGTCGGCCTGACTGGCCACATTTTCCCCCTCCTCATCCTGGTTCTCGAATTTTTTCTAAGTCAGCCAAACTTGGAAATTTTTTCAGAGTGCCACTTTCAAGGGAGTTTCGCCCAACCCCTATCCGCCTAAGAGGCACTTCGGGTCGGCCTGACTGGCCACATTTCCCCCCTCCTCATCCTGGTTCTCGAATTTTTTCTAAGTCAGCCAAACTTGGAAATTTTTTCAGAGTGCCACTTTCAAGGGAGTTTCGCCCAACCCCTATCCGCCTAAGAGGCACTTCGGGTCGGCCTGACTGGCCACATTTTCCCCCTCCTCATCCTGGTTCTCGAATTTTTTCTAAGTCAGCCAAACTTGGAAATTTTTTCAGAGTGCCACTTTCAAGGGAGTTTCGCCCAACCCCTATCCGCCTAAGAGGCACTTCGGGTCGGCCTGACTGGCCACATTTTCCCCCTCCTCATCCTGGTTCTCGAATTTTTTCTAAGTCAGCCAAACTTGGAAATTTTTTCAGAGTGCCACTTTCAAGGGAGTTTCGCCCAACCCCTATCCGCCTAAGAGGCACTTCGGGTCGGCCTGACTGGCCACATTTTCCCCCTCCTCATCCTGGTTCTCGAATTTTTTCTAAGTCAGCCAAACTTGGAAATTTTTTCAGAGTGCCACTTTCAAGGGAGTTTCGCCCAACCCTTATCCGCCTAAGAGGCACTTCAGGTCGGCCTGACTGGCCACATTTTCCCCCTCCTCATCCTGGTTCTCGAATTTTTTCTAAGTCAGCCAAACTTGGAAATTTTTTCAGAGTGCCACTTCCAAGGGAGTTTCGCCCAATCCCTATCCGACTTAGAGGCACTTCGGGTCGGCCTCCCTGGCCAGATTTCCCCCCTCCTCAGCCCCGGTTCTCAAATTTTTTTCCAAGTCGGCCGATCTTCCGGATATTTTCAGAGCGCCGCCCCCGGAGCCTCCGGAGCCTCGGCAGCAGGCCGTCGCCCGCGACACGCCGCACCTTCTCCCACGTACGAACGGCATCCAAGACCCGCCTTCGGAGGGCCCCCGCCGGCCGGCCTCGCGCCGGTGTTCGGGCGGGCGGCTCCTCCGGCTCGCGGGTCGCCTTACAGCGCCCCGGCCACCGCGAACGCCGGCCTTTGACGGCCCGGCGCTCGCACAGCCCCGGCGCGCCCGATTGGAAGCGAGGCCGAGACGCCCCCCGAACCGGCGACGTACGCCCCCCCTCCCTTTAACCGGGGCGGGGGGGTTACGAAGCCATCACCCGGCCGTCCTACGACGGAGCCCGGCGCCCCGCCGGCCCTCCCTCCCCCGCCCGACAGGCGCGAGCCCAGTCTGGGGGAGGTTGGCGCCCGGAGGCGGCGGCGGTGCCTCCGGAAGCACTATGTTTCTCATGCCCTTCAAACAAATGGCGAGGCCGAAGCACCTGGCGCGCCGCG
>NW_028233595.1:10000-12500 GCF_054856555.1 Leptonotus elevatus | reverse complement strand
TGTTGCTGGCCGTTGGAGGAGCTCCAGCGGACCGCGGGGAGCGCGCCCGTCTTCGGGGCTTGTTGCTGGCCGTTGGAGGAGCTCCAGCGGACCGGGGGGAGCGCGTCCGTCTTCGGGGCTTGTTGCTGGCCGTTGGAGGAGCTCCAGCGGACCGCGGGGAGCGCGCCCGTCTTCGGGGCTTGTTGCTGGCCGTTGGCGGAGCTCCAGCGGACCGCGGGGAGCGCGCCCGTCTTCGGGGCTTGTTGCTGGCCGTTGGAGGAGCTCCAGCGGACCGCGGGGAGCGCGCCCGTCTTCGGGGCTTGTTGCTGGCCGTTGGAGGAGCTCCAGCGGACCGGGGGGAGCGCGCCCGTCTTCGGGGCTTGTTGCTGGCCGTTGGAGGAGCTCCAGCGGACCGGGGGGAGCGCGCCCGTCTTCGGGGCTTGTTGCTGGCCGTTGGCGGAGCTCCAGCGGACCGGGGGGAGCGCGCCCGTCTTCGGGGCTTGTTGCTGGCCGTTGGAGGAGCTCCAGCGGACCGCGGGGAGCGCGCCCGTCTTCGGGGCTTGTTGCTGGCCGTTGGCGGAGCTCCAGCGGACCGGGGGGAGCGCGTCCGTCTTCGGGGCTTGTTGCTGGCCGTTGGAGGAGCTCCAGCGGACCGCGGGGAGCGCGCCCGTCTTCGGGGCTTGTTGCTGGCCGTTGGAGGAGCTCCAGCGGACCGGGGGGAGCGCGCCCGTCTTCGGGGCTTGTTGCTGGCCGTTGGAGGAGCTCCAGCGGACCGGGGGGAGCGCGCCCGTCTTCGGGGCTTGTTGCTGGCCGTTGGCGGAGCTCCAGCGGACCGGGGGGAGCGCGCCCGTCTTCGGGGCTTGTTGCTGGCCGTTGGAGGAGCTCCAGCGGACCGCGGGGAGCGCGCCCGTCTTCGGGGCTTGTTGCTGGCCGTTGGAGGAGCTCCAGCGGACCGCGGGGAGCGCGCCCGTCTTCGGGGCTTGTTGCTGGCCGTTGGAGGAGCTCCAGCGGACCGGGGGGGAGCCGGGCGTTCGAGTTGCCCAGGCAGGGGGTTATCCTCCACTAGCAAACCTCCATGAGCAGCGGAGCCCGTCAGCTGCGCCAAAAAGAACCACACGAGGGCGGCCTGGGGTTGAAATCCCCCGCCACATAGGAACGAATGCCGGGCGTTCGAGTTGCCCAGGCAGGGGGTTATCCTCCACTAGCAAACCTCCATGAGCAGCGGAGCCCGTCAGCTGCGCCAAAAAGAACCACACGAGGGCGACCTGGGGTTGAAATCCCCCGCCACATAGGAACGAATGCCGGGCGTTCGAGTTGCCCAGGCAGGGGGTTATCCTCCACTAGCAAACCTCCACGAGCAGCGGAGCCCGTCAGCTGCGCCAAAAAGAACCACACGAGGGCGACCTGGGGTTGAAATCCCCCGCCACATAGGAACGAATGCCGGGCAACCAGGGGTCGAAATCCCCCATTGAAATGAATGGCGGGCAACCAGGGGTCGAAGTCCCCCATTGAAATGAATGGCGGGCAACCAGGGGTCGAAGTCCCCCATTGAAATGAATGGCGGGTTACCAGGGGTCGAAATCCCCCATTGAAATGAATGGCGGGCGACCAGGGGTCGAAATCCCCCATTGAAATGAATGGCGGGCAACCAGGGGTCGAAGTCCCCCATTGAAATGAATGGCGGGCAACCAGGGGTCGAAGTCCCCCATTGAAATGAATGGCGGGCTACCAGGGGTCGAAATCCCCCATTGAAATGAATGGCGGGCGACCAGGGGTCGAAATCCCCCATTGAAATGAATGGCGGGCAACCAGGGGTCGAAGTCCCCCATTGAAATGAATGGCGGGCAACCAGGGGTCGAAGTCCCCCATTGAAATGAATGGCGGGCTACCAGGGGTCCAAGTCCCCCATTGAAATGAATGGCGGGCTACCAGGGGTCGAAGTCCCCCATTGAAATGAATGGCGGGCTACCAGGGGTCGAAATCCCCCATTGAAATGAATGGCGGGCGACCAGGGGTCGAAATCCCCCATTGAAATGAATGGCGGGCGACCAGGGGTCGAAATCCCCCATTGAAATGAATGGCGGGCAACCAGGGGTCGAAGTCCCCCATTGAAATGAATGGCGGGCTACCAGGGGTCGAAATCCCCCATTGAAATGAATGGCGGGCGACCAGGGGTCGAAATCCCCCATTGAAATGAATGGCGGGCTACCAGGGGTCCAAGTCCCCCATTGAAATGAATGGCGGGCTACCAGGGGTCGAAGTCCCCCATTGAAATGAATGGCGGGCTACCAGGGGTCGAAATCCCCCATTGAAATGAATGGCGGGCGACCAGGGGTCGAAATCCCCCATTGAAATGAATGGCGGGCAACCAGGGGTCGAAAGTCCCCATTGAAATGAATGGCGGGCGACCAGGGGTCGAAATTCCCCATTGAAATGAATGGCGGGCAACCAGGGGTCGAAATTCCCCATTGAAATGAATGGGCCCATTCATTTTCAATGGCCGGGCTACCAGGGGCGCAGT
>NW_028233594.1:25000-30000 GCF_054856555.1 Leptonotus elevatus | reverse complement strand
TAGAAAAAATTCGAGAACCAGGATGAGGAGGGGGAAAATGTGGCCAGTCAGGCCGACCCGAAGTGCCTCTTAGGCGGATAGGGGTTGGGCGAAACTCCCTTGAAAGTGGCACTCTGAAAAAATTTCCAAGTTTGGCTGACTTAGAAAAAATTCGAGAACCAGGATGAGGAGGGGGAAAATGTGGCCAGTCAGGCCGACCTGAAGTGCCTCTTAGGCGGATAGGGGTTGGGCGAAACTCCCTTGAAAGTGGCACTCTGAAAATATTTCCAAGTTGGGCTGACTTAGAAAAAATTCGAGAACCAGGCTGAGGAGGGGACCATCTGGCAAGGGAGTCCGACCTAAAGTGCATCTAAAGCGGATATGGGTTGGTCGAGCCTCCCTTGATTTGCCCTGGAGCTCCCACGTCTTAAAAAGGTCTCTCCTATAATTGTACACCAACCATTTTGAGGTTTGGGTGCAAACCTCTCGAATGGGGGGACTCGGTCCCCTATCTACAGCGCCCCTAATGACGACAGGTGGTACTGCGCCCCTGGTAGCCCGGCCATTGAAAATGAATGGGCCCATTCATTTCAATGGGGAATTTCGACCCCTGGTTGCCCGCCATTCATTTCAATGGGGAATTTCGACCCCTGGTCGCCCGCCATTCATTTCAATGGGGACTTTCGACCCCTGGTTGCCCGCCATTCATTTCAATGGGGGATTTCGACCCCTGGTCGCCCGCCATTCATTTCAATGGGGGATTTCGACCCCTGGTAGCCCGCCATTCATTTCAATGGGGGACTTCGACCCCTGGTAGCCCGCCATTCATTTCAATGGGGGACTTGGACCCCTGGTAGCCCGCCATTCATTTCAATGGGGGATTTCGACCCCTGGTCGCCCGCCATTCATTTCAATGGGGGATTTCGACCCCTGGTAGCCCGCCATTCATTTCAATGGGGGACTTCGACCCCTGGTTGCCCGCCATTCATTTCAATGGGGGATTTCGACCCCTGGTCGCCCGCCATTCATTTCAATGGGGGATTTCGACCCCTGGTCGCCCGCCATTCATTTCAATGGGGGATTTCGACCCCTGGTAGCCCGCCATTCATTTCAATGGGGGACTTCGACCCCTGGTAGCCCGCCATTCATTTCAATGGGGGACTTGGACCCCTGGTAGCCCGCCATTCATTTCAATGGGGGACTTCGACCCCTGGTTGCCCGCCATTCATTTCAATGGGGGACTTCGACCCCTGGTTGCCCGCCATTCATTTCAATGGGGGATTTCGACCCCTGGTCGCCCGCCATTCATTTCAATGGGGGATTTCGACCCCTGGTAGCCCGCCATTCATTTCAATGGGGGACTTCGACCCCTGGTTGCCCGCCATTCATTTCAATGGGGGACTTCGACCCCTGGTTGCCCGCCATTCATTTCAATGGGGGATTTCGACCCCTGGTCGCCCGCCATTCATTTCAATGGGGGATTTCGACCCCTGGTAACCCGCCATTCATTTCAATGGGGGACTTCGACCCCTGGTTGCCCGCCATTCATTTCAATGGGGGACTTCGACCCCTGGTTGCCCGCCATTCATTTCAATGGGGGATTTCGACCCCTGGTTGCCCGGCATTCGTTCCTATGTGGCGGGGGATTTCAACCCCAGGTCGCCCTCGTGTGGTTCTTTTTGGCGCAGCTGACGGGCTCCGCTGCTCGTGGAGGTTTGCTAGTGGAGGATAACCCCCTGCCTGGGCAACTCGAACGCCCGGCATTCGTTCCTATGTGGCGGGGGATTTCAACCCCAGGTCGCCCTCGTGTGGTTCTTTTTGGCGCAGCTGACGGGCTCCGCTGCTCATGGAGGTTTGCTAGTGGAGGATAACCCCCTGCCTGGGCAACTCGAACGCCCGGCATTCGTTCCTATGTGGCGGGGGATTTCAACCCCAGGCCGCCCTCGTGTGGTTCTTTTTGGCGCAGCTGACGGGCTCCGCTGCTCATGGAGGTTTGCTAGTGGAGGATAACCCCCTGCCTGGGCAACTCGAACGCCCGGCTCCCCCCCGGTCCGCTGGAGCTCCTCCAACGGCCAGCAACAAGCCCCGAAGACGGGCGCGCTCCCCGCGGTCCGCTGGAGCTCCTCCAACGGCCAGCAACAAGCCCCGAAGACGGGCGCGCTCCCCGCGGTCCGCTGGAGCTCCTCCAACGGCCAGCAACAAGCCCCGAAGACGGGCGCGCTCCCCCCGGTCCGCTGGAGCTCCGCCAACGGCCAGCAACAAGCCCCGAAGACGGGCGCGCTCCCCCCGGTCCGCTGGAGCTCCTCCAACGGCCAGCAACAAGCCCCGAAGACGGGCGCGCTCCCCCCGGTCCGCTGGAGCTCCTCCAACGGCCAGCAACAAGCCCCGAAGACGGGCGCGCTCCCCGCGGTCCGCTGGAGCTCCTCCAACGGCCAGCAACAAGCCCCGAAGACGGACGCGCTCCCCCCGGTCCGCTGGAGCTCCGCCAACGGCCAGCAACAAGCCCCGAAGACGGGCGCGCTCCCCGCGGTCCGCTGGAGCTCCTCCAACGGCCAGCAACAAGCCCCGAAGACGGGCGCGCTCCCCCCGGTCCGCTGGAGCTCCGCCAACGGCCAGCAACAAGCCCCGAAGACGGGCGCGCTCCCCCCGGTCCGCTGGAGCTCCTCCAACGGCCAGCAACAAGCCCCGAAGACGGGCGCGCTCCCCCCGGTCCGCTGGAGCTCCTCCAACGGCCAGCAACAAGCCCCGAAGACGGGCGCGCTCCCCGCGGTCCGCTGGAGCTCCTCCAACGGCCAGCAACAAGCCCCGAAGACGGGCGCGCTCCCCGCGGTCCGCTGGAGCTCCGCCAACGGCCAGCAACAAGCCCCGAAGACGGGCGCGCTCCCCGCGGTCCGCTGGAGCTCCTCCAACGGCCAGCAACAAGCCCCGAAGACGGACGCGCTCCCCCCGGTCCGCTGGAGCTCCTCCAACGGCCAGCAACAAGCCCCGAAGACGGGCGCGCTCCCCGCGGTCCGCTGGAGCTCCTCCAACGGCCAGCAACAAGCCCCGAAGACGGGCGCGCTCCCCCCGGTCCGCTGGAGCTCCTCCAACGGCCAGCAACAAGCCCCGAAGACGGGCGCGCTCCCCGCGGTCCGCTGGAGCTCCTCCAACGGCCAGCAACAAGCCCCGAAGACGGGCGCGCTCCCCGCGGTCCGCTGGAGCTCCGCCAACGGCCAGCAACAAGCCCCGAAGACGGGCGCGCTCCCCGCGGTCCGCTGGAGCTCCTCCAACGGCCAGCAACAAGCCCCGAAGACGGGCGCGCTCCCCCCGGTCCGCTGGAGCTCCTCCAACGGCCAGCAACAAGCCCCGAAGACGGGCGCGCTCCCCCCGGTCCGCTGGAGCTCCTCCAACGGCCAGCAACAAGCCCCGAAGACGGGCGCGCTCCCCCCGGTCCGCTGGAGCTCCTCCAACGGCCAGCAACAAGCCCCGAAGACGGGCGCGCTCCCCGCGGTCCGCTGGAGCTCCTCCAACGGCCAGCAACAAGCCCCGAAGACGGACGCGCTCCCCCCGGTCCGCTGGAGCTCCGCCAACGGCCAGCAACAAGCCCCGAAGACGGGCGCGCTCCCCCCGGTCCGCTGGAGCTCCTCCAACGGCCAGCAACAAGCCCCGAAGACGGGCGCGCTCCCCGCGGTCCGCTGGAGCTCCTCCAACGGCCAGCAACAAGCCCCGAAGACGGGCGCGCTCCCCGCGGTCCGCTGGAGCTCCGCCAACGGCCAGCAACAAGCCCCGAAGACGGGCGCGCTCCCCGCGGTCCGCTGGAGCTCCTCCAACGGCCAGCAACAAGCCCCGAAGACGGACGCGCTCCCCCCGGTCCGCTGGAGCTCCTCCAACGGCCAGCAACAAGCCCCGAAGACGGGCGCGCTCCCCGCGGTCCGCTGGAGCTCCTCCAACGGCCAGCAACAAGCCCCGAAGACGGGCGCGCTCCCCCCGGTCCGCTGGAGCTCCTCCAACGGCCAGCAACAAGCCCCGAAGACGGGCGCGCTCCCCGCGGTCCGCTGGAGCTCCTCCAACGGCCAGCAACAAGCCCCGAAGACGGGCGCGCTCCCCGCGGTCCGCTGGAGCTCCGCCAACGGCCAGCAACAAGCCCCGAAGACGGGCGCGCTCCCCGCGGTCCGCTGGAGCTCCTCCAACGGCCAGCAACAAGCCCCGAAGACGGGCGCGCTCCCCCCGGTCCGCTGGAGCTCCTCCAACGGCCAGCAACAAGCCCCGAAGACGGGCGCGCTCCCCCCGGTCCGCTGGAGCTCCTCCAACGGCCAGCAACAAGCCCCGAAGACGGGCGCGCTCCCCCCGGTCCGCTGGAGCTCCTCCAACGGCCAGCAACAAGCCCCGAAGACGGGCGCGCTCCCCGCGGTCCGCTGGAGCTCCTCCAACGGCCAGCAACAAGCCCCGAAGACGGACGCGCTCCCCCCGGTCCGCTGGAGCTCCGCCAACGGCCAGCAACAAGCCCCGAAGACGGGCGCGCTCCCCGCGGTCCGCTGGAGCTCCTCCAACGGCCAGCAACAAGCCCCGAAGACGGGCGCGCTCCCCGCGGTCCGCTGGAGCTCCGCCAACGGCCAGCAACAAGCCCCGAAGACGGACGCGCTCCCCCCGGTCCGCTGGAGCTCCGCCAACGGCCAGCAACAAGCCCCGAAGACGGGCGCGCTCCCCGCGGTCCGCTGGAGCTCCTCCAACGGCCAGCAACAAGCCCCGAAGACGGGCGCGCTCCCCGCGGTCCGCTGGAGCTCCTCCAACGGCCAGCAACAAGCCCCGAAGACGGGCGCGCTCCCCCCGGTCCGCTGGAGCTCCGCCAACGGCCAGCAACAAGCCCCGAAGACGGGCGCGCTCCCCCCGGTCCGCTGGAGCTCCTCCAACGGCCAGCAACAAGCCCCGAAGACGGGCGCGCTCCCCGCGGTCCGCTGGAGCTCCTCCAACGGCCAGCAACAAGCCCCGAAGACGGGCGCGCTCCCCGCGGTCCGCTGGATCCCCTCCAACGGCCAGCAACA
>NW_028233594.1:10000-15000 GCF_054856555.1 Leptonotus elevatus | reverse complement strand
AAAATTCGAGAACCAGGATGAGGAGGGGGAAAATGTGGCCAGTCAGGCCGACCCGAAGTGCCTCTTAGGCGGATAGGGGTTGGGCGAAACTCCCTTGAAAGTGGCACTCTGAAAAAATTTCCAAGTTTGGCTGACTTAGAAAAAATTCGAGAACCAGGATGAGGAGGGGGAAAATGTGGCCAGTCAGGCCGACCCGAAGTGCCTCTTAGGCGGATAGGGGTTGGGCGAAACTCCCTTGAAAGTGGCACTCTGAAAAATTTCCAAGTTTGGCTGACTTAGAAAAAATTCGAGAACCAGGATGAGGAGGGGGGAAAATGTGGCCAGTCAGGCCGACCTGAAGTGCCTCTTAGGCGGATAGGGGTTGGGCGAAACTCCCTTGAAAGTGGCACTCTGAAATATTTCCAAGTTGGGCTGACTTAGAAAAAATTCGAGAACCAGGCTGAGGAGGGGACCATCTGGCAAGGGAGTCCGACCTAAAGTGCATCTAAAGCGGATATGGGTTGGTCGAGCCTCCCTTGATTTGCCCTGGAGCTCCCACGTCTTAAAAAGGTCTCTCCTATAATTGTACACCAACCATTTTGAGGTTTGGGTGCAAACCTCTCGAATGGGGGGACTCGGTCCCCTATCTACAGCGCCCCTAATGACGACAGGTGGTACTGCGCCCCTGGTAGCCCGGCCATTGAAAATGAATGGGCCCATTCATTTCAATGGGGAGAATTTCGACCCCTGGTTGCCCGCCATTCATTTCAATGGGGAATTTCGACCCCTGGTCGCCCGCCATTCATTTCAATGGGGACTTTCGACCCCTGGTTGCCCGCCATTCATTTCAATGGGGGATTTCGACCCCTGGTCGCCCGCCATTCATTTCAATGGGGGATTTCGACCCCTGGTAGCCCGCCATTCATTTCAATGGGGGACTTCGACCCCTGGTAGCCCGCCATTCATTTCAATGGGGGACTTGGACCCCTGGTAGCCCGCCATTCATTTCAATGGGGGATTTCGACCCCTGGTCGCCCGCCATTCATTTCAATGGGGGATTTCGACCCCTGGTAGCCCGCCATTCATTTCAATGGGGGACTTCGACCCCTGGTTGCCCGCCATTCATTTCAATGGGGGATTTCGACCCCTGGTCGCCCGCCATTCATTTCAATGGGGGATTTCGACCCCTGGTCGCCCGCCATTCATTTCAATGGGGGATTTCGACCCCTGGTAGCCCGCCATTCATTTCAATGGGGGACTTCGACCCCTGGTAGCCCGCCATTCATTTCAATGGGGGACTTGGACCCCTGGTAGCCCGCCATTCATTTCAATGGGGGACTTCGACCCCTGGTTGCCCGCCATTCATTTCAATGGGGGACTTCGACCCCTGGTTGCCCGCCATTCATTTCAATGGGGGATTTCGACCCCTGGTCGCCCGCCATTCATTTCAATGGGGGATTTCGACCCCTGGTAGCCCGCCATTCATTTCAATGGGGGACTTCGACCCCTGGTTGCCCGCCATTCATTTCAATGGGGGACTTCGACCCCTGGTTGCCCGCCATTCATTTCAATGGGGGATTTCGACCCCTGGTCGCCCGCCATTCATTTCAATGGGGGATTTCGACCCCTGGTAACCCGCCATTCATTTCAATGGGGGACTTCGACCCCTGGTTGCCCGCCATTCATTTCAATGGGGGACTTCGACCCCTGGTTGCCCGCCATTCATTTCAATGGGGGATTTCGACCCCTGGTTGCCCGGCATTCGTTCCTATGTGGCGGGGGATTTCAACCCCAGGTCGCCCTCGTGTGGTTCTTTTTGGCGCAGCTGACGGGCTCCGCTGCTCGTGGAGGTTTGCTAGTGGAGGATAACCCCCTGCCTGGGCAACTCGAACGCCCGGCATTCGTTCCTATGTGGCGGGGGATTTCAACCCCAGGTCGCCCTCGTGTGGTTCTTTTTGGCGCAGCTGACGGGCTCCGCTGCTCATGGAGGTTTGCTAGTGGAGGATAACCCCCTGCCTGGGCAACTCGAACGCCCGGCATTCGTTCCTATGTGGCGGGGGATTTCAACCCCAGGCCGCCCTCGTGTGGTTCTTTTTGGCGCAGCTGACGGGCTCCGCTGCTCATGGAGGTTTGCTAGTGGAGGATAACCCCCTGCCTGGGCAACTCGAACGCCCGGCTCCCCCCCGGTCCGCTGGAGCTCCTCCAACGGCCAGCAACAAGCCCCGAAGACGGGCGCGCTCCCCGCGGTCCGCTGGAGCTCCTCCAACGGCCAGCAACAAGCCCCGAAGACGGGCGCGCTCCCCGCGGTCCGCTGGAGCTCCTCCAACGGCCAGCAACAAGCCCCGAAGACGGGCGCGCTCCCCCCGGTCCGCTGGAGCTCCGCCAACGGCCAGCAACAAGCCCCGAAGACGGGCGCGCTCCCCCCGGTCCGCTGGAGCTCCTCCAACGGCCAGCAACAAGCCCCGAAGACGGGCGCGCTCCCCCCGGTCCGCTGGAGCTCCTCCAACGGCCAGCAACAAGCCCCGAAGACGGGCGCGCTCCCCGCGGTCCGCTGGAGCTCCTCCAACGGCCAGCAACAAGCCCCGAAGACGGACGCGCTCCCCCCGGTCCGCTGGAGCTCCGCCAACGGCCAGCAACAAGCCCCGAAGACGGGCGCGCTCCCCGCGGTCCGCTGGAGCTCCTCCAACGGCCAGCAACAAGCCCCGAAGACGGGCGCGCTCCCCCCGGTCCGCTGGAGCTCCGCCAACGGCCAGCAACAAGCCCCGAAGACGGGCGCGCTCCCCCCGGTCCGCTGGAGCTCCTCCAACGGCCAGCAACAAGCCCCGAAGACGGGCGCGCTCCCCCCGGTCCGCTGGAGCTCCTCCAACGGCCAGCAACAAGCCCCGAAGACGGGCGCGCTCCCCGCGGTCCGCTGGAGCTCCTCCAACGGCCAGCAACAAGCCCCGAAGACGGGCGCGCTCCCCGCGGTCCGCTGGAGCTCCGCCAACGGCCAGCAACAAGCCCCGAAGACGGGCGCGCTCCCCGCGGTCCGCTGGAGCTCCTCCAACGGCCAGCAACAAGCCCCGAAGACGGACGCGCTCCCCCCGGTCCGCTGGAGCTCCTCCAACGGCCAGCAACAAGCCCCGAAGACGGGCGCGCTCCCCGCGGTCCGCTGGAGCTCCTCCAACGGCCAGCAACAAGCCCCGAAGACGGGCGCGCTCCCCCCGGTCCGCTGGAGCTCCTCCAACGGCCAGCAACAAGCCCCGAAGACGGGCGCGCTCCCCGCGGTCCGCTGGAGCTCCTCCAACGGCCAGCAACAAGCCCCGAAGACGGGCGCGCTCCCCGCGGTCCGCTGGAGCTCCGCCAACGGCCAGCAACAAGCCCCGAAGACGGGCGCGCTCCCCGCGGTCCGCTGGAGCTCCTCCAACGGCCAGCAACAAGCCCCGAAGACGGGCGCGCTCCCCCCGGTCCGCTGGAGCTCCTCCAACGGCCAGCAACAAGCCCCGAAGACGGGCGCGCTCCCCCCGGTCCGCTGGAGCTCCTCCAACGGCCAGCAACAAGCCCCGAAGACGGGCGCGCTCCCCCCGGTCCGCTGGAGCTCCTCCAACGGCCAGCAACAAGCCCCGAAGACGGGCGCGCTCCCCGCGGTCCGCTGGAGCTCCTCCAACGGCCAGCAACAAGCCCCGAAGACGGACGCGCTCCCCCCGGTCCGCTGGAGCTCCGCCAACGGCCAGCAACAAGCCCCGAAGACGGGCGCGCTCCCCGCGGTCCGCTGGAGCTCCTCCAACGGCCAGCAACAAGCCCCGAAGACGGGCGCGCTCCCCCCGGTCCGCTGGAGCTCCGCCAACGGCCAGCAACAAGCCCCGAAGACGGGCGCGCTCCCCCCGGTCCGCTGGAGCTCCTCCAACGGCCAGCAACAAGCCCCGAAGACGGGCGCGCTCCCCCCGGTCCGCTGGAGCTCCTCCAACGGCCAGCAACAAGCCCCGAAGACGGGCGCGCTCCCCGCGGTCCGCTGGAGCTCCTCCAACGGCCAGCAACAAGCCCCGAAGACGGGCGCGCTCCCCGCGGTCCGCTGGAGCTCCGCCAACGGCCAGCAACAAGCCCCGAAGACGGGCGCGCTCCCCGCGGTCCGCTGGAGCTCCTCCAACGGCCAGCAACAAGCCCCGAAGACGGACGCGCTCCCCCCGGTCCGCTGGAGCTCCTCCAACGGCCAGCAACAAGCCCCGAAGACGGCGCGCGCTCCCCGCGGTCCGCTGGAGCTCCGCCAACGGCCAGCAACAAGCCCCGAAGACGGGCGCGCTCCCCGCGGTCCGCTGGAGCTCCTCCAACGGCCAGCAACAAGCCCCGAAGACGGGCGCGCTCCCCCCGGTCCGCTGGAGCTCCTCCAACGGCCAGCAACAAGCCCCGAAGACGGGCGCGCTCCCCCCGGTCCGCTGGAGCTCCTCCAACGGCCAGCAACAAGCCCCGAAGACGGGCGCGCTCCCCCCGGTCCGCTGGAGCTCCTCCAACGGCCAGCAACAAGCCCCGAAGACGGGCGCGCTCCCCGCGGTCCGCTGGAGCTCCTCCAACGGCCAGCAACAAGCCCCGAAGACGGGCGCGCTCCCCGCGGTCCGCTGGAGCTCCGCCAACGGCCAGCAACAAGCCCCGAAGACGGGCGCGCTCCCCGCGGTCCGCTGGAGCTCCTCCAACGGCCAGCAACAAGCCCCGAAGACGGGCGCGCTCCCCCCGGTCCGCTGGAGCTCCTCCAACGGCCAGCAACAAGCCCCGAAGACGGGCGCGCTCCCCGCGGTCCGCTGGAGCTCCTCCAACGGCCAGCAACAAGCCCCGAAGACGGGCGCGCTCCCCGCGGTCCGCTGGAGCTCCGCCAACGGCCAGCAACAAGCCCCGAAGACGGGCGCGCTCCCCGCGGTCCGCTGGAGCTCCTCCAACGGCCAGCAACAAGCCCCGAAGACGGGCGCGCTCCCCCCGGTCCGCTGGAGCTCCTCCAACGGCCAGCAACAAGCCCCGAAGACGGGCGCGCTCCCCCCGGTCCGCTGGAGCTC
>NW_028233593.1:25000-27500 GCF_054856555.1 Leptonotus elevatus | reverse complement strand
GCGCCCCTAATGACGACAGGTGGTACTGCGCCCCTGGTAGCCCGGCCATTGAAAATGAATGGGCCCATTCATTTCAATGGGGAATTTCGACCCCTGGTTGCCCGCCATTCATTTCAATGGGGAATTTCGACCCCTGGTCGCCCGCCATTCATTTCAATGGGGACTTTCGACCCCTGGTTGCCCGCCATTCATTTCAATGGGGGATTTCGACCCCTGGTCGCCCGCCATTCATTTCAATGGGGGATTTCGACCCCTGGTAGCCCGCCATTCATTTCAATGGGGGACTTCGACCCCTGGTAGCCCGCCATTCATTTCAATGGGGGACTTGGACCCCTGGTAGCCCGCCATTCATTTCAATGGGGGATTTCGACCCCTGGTCGCCCGCCATTCATTTCAATGGGGGATTTCGACCCCTGGTAGCCCGCCATTCATTTCAATGGGGGACTTCGACCCCTGGTTGCCCGCCATTCATTTCAATGGGGGATTTCGACCCCTGGTCGCCCGCCATTCATTTCAATGGGGGATTTCGACCCCTGGTCGCCCGCCATTCATTTCAATGGGGGATTTCGACCCCTGGTAGCCCGCCATTCATTTCAATGGGGGACTTCGACCCCTGGTAGCCCGCCATTCATTTCAATGGGGGACTTGGACCCCTGGTAGCCCGCCATTCATTTCAATGGGGGACTTCGACCCCTGGTTGCCCGCCATTCATTTCAATGGGGGACTTCGACCCCTGGTTGCCCGCCATTCATTTCAATGGGGGATTTCGACCCCTGGTCGCCCGCCATTCATTTCAATGGGGGATTTCGACCCCTGGTAGCCCGCCATTCATTTCAATGGGGGACTTCGACCCCTGGTTGCCCGCCATTCATTTCAATGGGGGACTTCGACCCCTGGTTGCCCGCCATTCATTTCAATGGGGGATTTCGACCCCTGGTCGCCCGCCATTCATTTCAATGGGGGATTTCGACCCCTGGTAACCCGCCATTCATTTCAATGGGGGACTTCGACCCCTGGTTGCCCGCCATTCATTTCAATGGGGGACTTCGACCCCTGGTTGCCCGCCATTCATTTCAATGGGGGATTTCGACCCCTGGTTGCCCGGCATTCGTTCCTATGTGGCGGGGGATTTCAACCCCAGGTCGCCCTCGTGTGGTTCTTTTTGGCGCAGCTGACGGGCTCCGCTGCTCATGGAGGTTTGCTAGTGGAGGATAACCCCCTGCCTGGGCAACTCGAACGCCCGGCATTCGTTCCTATGTGGCGGGGGATTTCAACCCCAGGCCGCCCTCGTGTGGTTCTTTTTGGCGCAGCTGACGGGCTCCGCTGCTCATGGAGGTTTGCTAGTGGAGGATAACCCCCTGCCTGGGCAACTCGAACGCCCGGCATTCGTTCCTATGTGGCGGGGGATTTCAACCCCAGGCCGCCCTCGTGTGGTTCTTTTTGGCGCAGCTGACGGGCTCCGCTGCTCATGGAGGTTTGCTAGTGGAGGATAACCCCCTGCCTGGGCAACTCGAACGCCCGGCATTCGTTCCTATGTGGCGGGGGATTTCAACCCCAGGCCGCCCTCGTGTGGTTCTTTTTGGCGCAGCTGACGGGCTCCGCTGCTCATGGAGGTTTGCTAGTGGAGGATAACCCCCTGCCTGGGCAACTCGAACGCCCGGCATTCGTTCCTATGTGGCGGGGGATTTCAACCCCAGGTCGCCCTCGTGTGGTTCTTTTTGGCGCAGCTGACGGGCTCCGCTGCTCATGGAGGTTTGCTAGTGGAGGATAACCCCCTGCCTGGGCAACTCGAACGCCCGGCATTCGTTCCTATGTGGCGGGGGATTTCAACCCCAGGTCGCCCTCGTGTGGTTCTTTTTGGCGCAGCTGACGGGCTCCGCTGCTCATGGAGGTTTGCTAGTGGAGGATAACCCCCTGCCTGGGCAACTCGAACGCCCGGCATTCGTTCCTATGTGGCGGGGGATTTCAACCCCAGGTCGCCCTCGTGTGGTTCTTTTTGGCGCAGCTGACGGGCTCCGCTGCTCATGGAGGTTTGCTAGTGGAGGATAACCCCCTGCCTGGGCAACTCGAACGCCCGGCATTCGTTCCTATGTGGCGGGGGATTTCAACCCCAGGTCGCCCTCGTGTGGTTCTTTTTGGCGCAGCTGACGGGCTCCGCTGCTCATGGAGGTTTGCTAGTGGAGGATAACCCCCTGCCTGGGCAACTCGAACGCCCGGCTCCCCCCCGGTCCGCTGGAGCTCCTCCAACGGCCAGCAACAAGCCCCGAAGACGGGCGCGCTCCCCGCGGTCCGCTGGAGCTCCTCCAACGGCCAGCAACAAGCCCCGAAGACGGGCGCGCTCCCCGCGGTCCGCTGGAGCTCCTCCAACGGCCAGCAACAAGCCCCGAAGACGGGCGCGCTCCCCCCGGTCCGCTGGAGCTCCGCCAACGGCCAGCAACAAGCCCCGAAGACGGGCGCGCTCCCCCCGGTCCGCCAACGGCCAGCAACAAGCCCCGAAGAC
>NW_028233593.1:7500-12500 GCF_054856555.1 Leptonotus elevatus | reverse complement strand
GGGTGCAAACCTCTCGAATGGGGGGACTCGGTCCCCTATCTACAGCGCCCCTAATGACGACAGGTGGTACTGCGCCCCTGGTAGCCCGGCCATTGAAAATGAATGGGCCCATTCATTTCAATGGGGAATTTCGACCCCTGGTTGCCCGCCATTCATTTCAATGGGGAATTTCGACCCCTGGTCGCCCGCCATTCATTTCAATGGGGACTTTCGACCCCTGGTTGCCCGCCATTCATTTCAATGGGGGATTTCGACCCCTGGTCGCCCGCCATTCATTTCAATGGGGGATTTCGACCCCTGGTAGCCCGCCATTCATTTCAATGGGGGACTTCGACCCCTGGTAGCCCGCCATTCATTTCAATGGGGGACTTGGACCCCTGGTAGCCCGCCATTCATTTCAATGGGGGATTTCGACCCCTGGTCGCCCGCCATTCATTTCAATGGGGGATTTCGACCCCTGGTAGCCCGCCATTCATTTCAATGGGGGACTTCGACCCCTGGTTGCCCGCCATTCATTTCAATGGGGGATTTCGACCCCTGGTCGCCCGCCATTCATTTCAATGGGGGATTTCGACCCCTGGTCGCCCGCCATTCATTTCAATGGGGGATTTCGACCCCTGGTAGCCCGCCATTCATTTCAATGGGGGACTTCGACCCCTGGTAGCCCGCCATTCATTTCAATGGGGGACTTGGACCCCTGGTAGCCCGCCATTCATTTCAATGGGGGACTTCGACCCCTGGTTGCCCGCCATTCATTTCAATGGGGGACTTCGACCCCTGGTTGCCCGCCATTCATTTCAATGGGGGATTTCGACCCCTGGTCGCCCGCCATTCATTTCAATGGGGGATTTCGACCCCTGGTAGCCCGCCATTCATTTCAATGGGGGACTTCGACCCCTGGTTGCCCGCCATTCATTTCAATGGGGGACTTCGACCCCTGGTTGCCCGCCATTCATTTCAATGGGGGATTTCGACCCCTGGTCGCCCGCCATTCATTTCAATGGGGGATTTCGACCCCTGGTAACCCGCCATTCATTTCAATGGGGGACTTCGACCCCTGGTTGCCCGCCATTCATTTCAATGGGGGACTTCGACCCCTGGTTGCCCGCCATTCATTTCAATGGGGGATTTCGACCCCTGGTTGCCCGGCATTCGTTCCTATGTGGCGGGGGATTTCAACCCCAGGTCGCCCTCGTGTGGTTCTTTTTGGCGCAGCTGACGGGCTCCGCTGCTCATGGAGGTTTGCTAGTGGAGGATAACCCCCTGCCTGGGCAACTCGAACGCCCGGCATTCGTTCCTATGTGGCGGGGGATTTCAACCCCAGGCCGCCCTCGTGTGGTTCTTTTTGGCGCAGCTGACGGGCTCCGCTGCTCATGGAGGTTTGCTAGTGGAGGATAACCCCCTGCCTGGGCAACTCGAACGCCCGGCATTCGTTCCTATGTGGCGGGGGATTTCAACCCCAGGCCGCCCTCGTGTGGTTCTTTTTGGCGCAGCTGACGGGCTCCGCTGCTCATGGAGGTTTGCTAGTGGAGGATAACCCCCTGCCTGGGCAACTCGAACGCCCGGCATTCGTTCCTATGTGGCGGGGGATTTCAACCCCAGGCCGCCCTCGTGTGGTTCTTTTTGGCGCAGCTGACGGGCTCCGCTGCTCATGGAGGTTTGCTAGTGGAGGATAACCCCCTGCCTGGGCAACTCGAACGCCCGGCATTCGTTCCTATGTGGCGGGGGATTTCAACCCCAGGTCGCCCTCGTGTGGTTCTTTTTGGCGCAGCTGACGGGCTCCGCTGCTCATGGAGGTTTGCTAGTGGAGGATAACCCCCTGCCTGGGCAACTCGAACGCCCGGCATTCGTTCCTATGTGGCGGGGGATTTCAACCCCAGGTCGCCCTCGTGTGGTTCTTTTTGGCGCAGCTGACGGGCTCCGCTGCTCATGGAGGTTTGCTAGTGGAGGATAACCCCCTGCCTGGGCAACTCGAACGCCCGGCATTCGTTCCTATGTGGCGGGGGATTTCAACCCCAGGTCGCCCTCGTGTGGTTCTTTTTGGCGCAGCTGACGGGCTCCGCTGCTCATGGAGGTTTGCTAGTGGAGGATAACCCCCTGCCTGGGCAACTCGAACGCCCGGCATTCGTTCCTATGTGGCGGGGGATTTCAACCCCAGGTCGCCCTCGTGTGGTTCTTTTTGGCGCAGCTGACGGGCTCCGCTGCTCATGGAGGTTTGCTAGTGGAGGATAACCCCCTGCCTGGGCAACTCGAACGCCCGGCTCCCCCCCGGTCCGCTGGAGCTCCTCCAACGGCCAGCAACAAGCCCCGAAGACGGGCGCGCTCCCCGCGGTCCGCTGGAGCTCCTCCAACGGCCAGCAACAAGCCCCGAAGACGGGCGCGCTCCCCGCGGTCCGCTGGAGCTCCTCCAACGGCCAGCAACAAGCCCCGAAGACGGGCGCGCTCCCCCCGGTCCGCTGGAGCTCCGCCAACGGCCAGCAACAAGCCCCGAAGACGGGCGCGCTCCCCCCGGTCCGCCAACGGCCAGCAACAAGCCCCGAAGACGGGCGCGCTCCCCGCGGTCCGCTGGAGCTCCTCCAACGGCCAGCAACAAGCCCCGAAGACGGGCGCGCTCCCCCCGGTCCGCTGGAGCTCCTCCAACGGCCAGCAACAAGCCCCGAAGACGGGCGCGCTCCCCGCGGTCCGCTGGAGCTCCTCCAACGGCCAGCAACAAGCCCCGAAGACGGGCGCGCTCCCCGCGGTCCGCTGGAGCTCCTCCAACGGCCGGCAACAAGCCCCGAAGACGGGCGCGCTCCCCCCGGTCCGCTGGAGCTCCGCCAACGGCCAGCAACAAGCCCCGAAGACGGGCGCGCTCCCCCCGGTCCGCCAACGGCCAGCAACAAGCCCCGAAGACGGGCGCGCTCCCCGCGGTCCGCTGGAGCTCCTCCAACGGCCAGCAACAAGCCCCGAAGACGGGCGCGCTCCCCGCGGTCCGCTGGAGCTCCTCCAACGGCCAGCAACAAGCCCCGAAGACGGGCGCGCTCCCCCCGGTCCGCTGGAGCTCCTCCAACGGCCAGCAACAAGCCCCGAAGACGGGCGCGCTCCCCGCGGTCCGCTGGAGCTCCTCCAACGGCCAGCAACAAGCCCCGAAGACGGGCGCGCTCCCCGCGGTCCGCTGGAGCTCCTCCAACGGCCGGCAACAAGCCCCGAAGACGGGCGCGCTCCCCCCGGTCCGCTGGAGCTCCGCCAACGGCCAGCAACAAGCCCCGAAGACGGGCGCGCTCCCCCCGGTCCGCCAACGGCCAGCAACAAGCCCCGAAGACGGGCGCGCTCCCCGCGGTCCGCTGGAGCTCCTCCAACGGCCAGCAACAAGCCCCGAAGACGGGCGCGCTCCCCGCGGTCCGCTGGAGCTCCTCCAACGGCCAGCAACAAGCCCCGAAGACGGGCGCGCTCCCCCCGGTCCGCTGGAGCTCCTCCAACGGCCAGCAACAAGCCCCGAAGACGGGCGCGCTCCCCGCGGTCCGCTGGAGCTCCTCCAACGGCCAGCAACAAGCCCCGAAGACGGGCGCGCTCCCCGCGGTCCGCTGGAGCTCCTCCAACGGCCGGCAACAAGCCCCGAAGACGGGCGCGCTCCCCCCGGTCCGCTGGAGCTCCGCCAACGGCCAGCAACAAGCCCCGAAGACGGGCGCGCTCCCCCCGGTCCGCCAACGGCCAGCAACAAGCCCCGAAGACGGGCGCGCTCCCCGCGGTCCGCTGGAGCTCCTCCAACGGCCAGCAACAAGCCCCGAAGACGGGCGCGCTCCCCCCGGTCCGCTGGAGCTCCTCCAACGGCCAGCAACAAGCCCCGAAGACGGGCGCGCTCCCCGCGGTCCGCTGGAGCTCCTCCAACGGCCAGCAACAAGCCCCGAAGACGGGCGCGCTCCCCGCGGTCCGCTGGAGCTCCTCCAACGGCCAGCAACAAGCCCCGAAGACGGGCGCGCTCCCCCCGGTCCGCTGGAGCTCCGCCAACGGCCAGCAACAAGCCCCGAAGACGGGCGCGCTCCCCCCGGTCCGCTGGAGCTCCTCCAACGGCCAGCAACAAGCCCCGAAGACGGGCGCGCTCCCCCCGGTCCGCTGGAGCTCCTCCAACGGCCAGCAACAAGCCCCGAAGACGGGCGCGCTCCCCGCGGTCCGCTGGAGCTCCTCCAACGGCCAGCAACAAGCCTCGAAGACGGGCGCGCTCCCCGCGGTCCGCTGGAGCTCCGCCAACGGCCAGCAACAAGCCCCGAAGACGGGCGCGCTCCCCGCGGTCCGCTGGAGCTCCTCCAACGGCCAGCAACAAGCCCCGAAGACGGGCGCGCTCCCCCCGGTCCGCTGGAGCTCCGCCAACGGCCAGCAACAAGCCCCGAAGACGGGCGCGCTCCCCCCGGTCCGCTGGAGCTCCTCCAACGGCCAGCAACAAGCCCCGAAGACGGGCGCGCTCCCCCCGGTCCGCTGGAGCTCCTCCAACGGCCAGCAACAAGCCCCGAAGACGGGCGCGCTCCCCGCGGTCCGCTGGAGCTCCTCCAACGGCCAGCAACAAGCCTCGAAGACGGGCGCGCTCCCCGCGGTCCGCTGGAGCTCCGCCAACGGCCAGCAACAAGCCCCGAAGACGGGCGCGCTCCCCGCGGTCCGCTGGAGCTCCGCCAACGGCCAGCAACAAGCCCCGAAGACGGGCGCGCTCCCCGCGGTCCGCTGGAGCTCCTCCAACGGCCGGCAACAAGCCCCGAAGACGGGCGCGCTCCCCCCGGTCCGCTGGAGCTCCGCCAACGGCCAGCAACAAGCCCCGAAGACGGGCGCGCTCCCCCCGGTCCGCCAACGGCCAGCAACAAGCCCCGAAGACGGGCGCGCTCCCCGCGGTCCGCTGGAGCTCCTCCAACGGCCAGCAACAAGCCCCGAAGACGGGCGCGCTCCCCCCGGTCCGCTGGAGCTCCTCCAACGGCCAGCAACAAGCCCCGAAGACGGGCGCGCTCCCCGCGGTCCGCTGGAGCTCCTCCAACGGC